>NC_089986.1:31167774-31299294 GCF_036417845.1 Apteryx mantelli | reverse complement strand
CCAGCACCGATATTGGGATCCCATTCTGCTCCTGATTTGGGCATGTGTCTTTCAGGCTCATTATCAACATTTTGTCGTTCGTTTTCCTCCCTAGCCTTTTCCAATATTAAACGTTTCTCCTCCGTAGACAAGAAAGTGTTTAGTAAAGCCTCGACATGGCTCCAATTGGGATTATGTGTAACCATAATTGTTTCTAACAACTGATGCATTTTCTCTGCGTTTTCTCGACAAGACCCTACAGGTTGCTTCCAGTTTAGCAAATCGGGGGCTGTAAAAGGCACACGCACAAATACTGGCAACCCTTCTGGCCCTATCGCTTGCTGAAGCGGTGCCTGCGTTACTGGTCGTTGTGCTCTAGTTCTTCCTGCTATTCCCGTTTCAGCATCGCATGGTGATTCCTCATCACTCTTTGATTCTTCTTTTTTACTTTTAGCTGCTAACATTTGCACTTCCTCTGGTTCCTCAAACTCTTTAATACAACCTTTCCCGATGTCACATACAGAACAACATTCCCACCTCCGTTTCTCCTGCCCCTTTTCAGCCAAGACATATAGACCATTAGAGGCATTAGCCATCAATTTACAGTTTTTCCTCATCTCATAATCATTTTGTAAAGTGAAAAACAAATCCACATATGGTACTTCATCCCATTCTCCCAACCTTCTACAAAACAACATTGACTGCAAAGTAGTATTATAATCCCAAGTTCCATTGTCAGGCCATTTTTCCTCGTCCTCTAAGTTATACATAGGCCACCATTGATTACAATACCGTTTCAATCTGATTTCCATTAGGGCATCCCCACCAAAGTTTTCCAGTTTTTCAGGATGCATCCTAAGGGAGAACAAAGGGCTATCTCAGCAGAGCAAACCCACCCCAGGGCATAATTATTTTCCAGAATTCCTTAACCAAGACTTCGTATGCTCGGCTATTTAGGAAGAGAGCCCCCTGCTGCTTCTTCCTCCATGTCTACCTGTAGAAGCCAACGCTACTACTGCACTCCTTCAATGGAGCGACTTACGTAGAGCTACAGAAACACAAACAACCTTTGTTCCCTCTATCGATATCTCTCTTTCAGCGTTGCACCGTCGTGTCGTTCACTGTCCCGCCACGGAGCTGGAACCACCCGAGTCCCCGATCAAAAGGTCGATGCGTGCTGGAGTCCACGCAGCTCTTGGGCTCCCCGGCAAGCGCAGCGAGTCGAGCCGGGCAAGGCTTGCCCCATCTGTATGTGAGGGCTTATGGGCCTGGCGTCAGCGGCTCAGAGCCTGGGGCTCGGCTCCCAGCGCCTTGGAAGACCTCTCCTGACAGCCCCCCAGCGTGGGCACACACACGACCATCACCGTGCTGAAAGCATCCCCTGTTCCCAGCCACCCCACGACCCTGAGGACACACATCTCACTCGGCCACCAGCTCCCACACGACCTGCTCCCAGCTCCTACACGCTCAGGGCTCAGAGCAGGGCTCGGGCACAGCAGCAGCCCCATGTGCCCTGCTCCAGGCCCACCAAGGCTTTTCCTTCCTGCACTTGGGGCCAGACGCCTCCTCTCTGGGGCTCCGCTGTGGCTCCCGGCCCCAGCACCAGCCACCACCTCCCCAGCACGGCCGGGCACCCGGGAACGGCCCCCCTGCTGTTGGCAGAGGAGGGAGGACTTGCCAGGCGATGGCGGCCTTTTGCCTGGAGCCAGCAAAAGCTACTGCAGCAGGCACTGCTGGAGGAGGCCACTTGAGATCTGCCCTGCCCTCCCTTTCTCAGCACTTCTAACCTCGACTAGGGAGGCTTTGGGGTTTTTCCCCTTGTGTCAAATACAGCCGCAGACACTCGACAAGTTGTGCTTTTCTTTAAAAAAGAAAAAAGAAAGAGTTAGTGAATGCTGTCTTTGCTTCAGTCTTTACTGCTCAGGTCAGCCCTCAGGAACTCCAGACCCTGGAGGCAAGAGAGAAAGTCCGGAGAAAGGAAGACTTCCCCTTGGTCGAGGAGGGTCGGGTTAGAGATCATTTAAGCAAACCTGACATGCACATATCCATGGGCCCCGATGGGATGCACCCACGAGTGCTGAGGGAGCTGGCGGACGTTATTGCTAAGCCACTCTCCATCATCTTTGCAAGATCATGGAGAACAGGAGAGGTGCCTGAAGACTGGAAGAAAGCCAATGTCACCCCAGTCTTCAAAAAGGGCAAGAAGGAGGACCCAGGAAACTACAGGCCAGTCAGCCTCACCTCCATCCCAGGAAAGGTGATGGAGCAGCTCATGCTGGAGGCCATCTCTAAGCATGTGGAGGACAAGGAGGTGATCAGGAGTAGTCAGCATGGCTTCACCAAGGGGAAATCATGCTGAACCAATCTGATAGCCTTCTCTGATGGAATGACTGGCTGGCTGGTTGAGGGGAGAGCAGTGGATGTTGTCTCCCTTGACTTCAGCAAGGCTTTTGACACTCTCTCCCATAACATCCTCACAGACAAGCTCAGGAAGTGTGGGTTAGATGATGTGGGCAGTGAGGTGGATTGAGAACTGGCTGAATGGCAGAGTTTAGAGGGTTGTGATCAGCGGCACAGAGTCTAGTTGGAGGCCTGTAGCTAGCGGTGTCCCCCAGGGGTCAGTACTGGCTCCAGTCTTGTTCAACTTCTTCATCAATGACCTGGATGAAGGGACAGAGTGCACCCTCAGCAAGTTTGCTGACGATACAAAACTGGGAGGAGTGGCCGATGATACCCCAGAGGGCTGTGCTGCCATTCAAAGAGACTTGGACAGGCTGGAGAGGTGGGAGGAGAGGAACCTCATGAAGTTCAGCTAAGGCAAGTGCAGGGTCCTGCACCTGGGGAGGAATAACCCCATGCACCAGTACAGGTTGGGGGCTGACCTGCTGGAAAGCAGCTCTGCCAAGAAGGACCTGGGAGTGCTGCTGGACACCAAGTTCAGCATGAGGCAGCAATGTGCCCTTGTGGCCAAGAAGGCCAATGGTATCCTGGGGTGCATGAGGAAGAGCATCACCAGCAGGTCGAGGGAGGTGATCCTCCCCCTCTACTCAGCCCTGGTGAGGCCACATCTGGAGTACTGCGTCCAGTTCTGGGCTCCCCAGTGCGAGAGAGACATGGCACTACTGGAGCAAGTCCAGCGAAGGGCTGCAAAGATGATTAGGGGACTGGAGCATCTCTCTTATGAGGAAAGACTGAGAGAGCTGGGCCTGTTTAGCCTGGAGAAGAAAAGGCTGAGAGGAGATCTTATTAACGTGTACAAGTATCTGAAGGGAGGGTGTCAAGAGGATGGAGCCAGACTCTTTTCAGTGGTGCCCAGTGACAGGACGCGAGGCAACGGGCACAAACTGAAACACAGACAGTTCCATCTGAACATGAGGAAAAACTTCTTCCCTGTGAGGGTGACAGAGCACTGGAATGGCTTGGCCAGAGAGGTTGTGGAGTCTCCTTCTCTGGAGATATTCAAAACACGCCTGGATGCAATCCTGTGCAATGTGCTCTAGGTGACCCTGCTTGAGCAGGGGAGTTGGACTGCATGATCTCCCGAGGTCCCTTCCAACCTCAACCATTCTGTGATTCTGTGATTCTGTGAAAAGAAAAAAAAGCCCAACTCCTCGATGCAGAACAGGCATTTTGATGGTGTGGGCTTTGTGGGGGTGGAGGAAAGACAGGGAAGGCATTTCTGCTCTCTTGGGCAGAAAACGTTGTCCACTTCACCAGCACAACTCTGACCACATTTGGCCACCCGGAGGGTTGGCAACGTTCGCCTTGAACTCTGCCGAAAGAGGAGAGCAGGAGGAATAACTCGGCAAGGCTGAGCTTTGCACTAACATCCAGCCCCCCACTGCCAGCCAAGCCGAGGCAAAGCCGGGCACAGTCGCGAGCAGCCACGGCCCCACGCAGAAAGAGCCCAAGCAAAGGCGCGGGCTGAAGCCTGCTCTGCACGGCGCTGTGCAAGGCCAGGGCTGCTGCCGGAGGCTGGGGGTCTTCTGGGTGTGGCGCCGAGAGCCCTGTGACGGCAGCAGAGAGCTCCTGTGACTGCCGTGACATCACTGTTGGAGGCAGCCGCACGGGCGGGACGCCCTCACTTTGCCCCGAGCTCCCCGCTGGGCGGCACGCGAGGCGTCCAGGGCCCGGCAGGGCGACCGACGGCTTTGCGTTTGGGGCTTTGCTCTGCGGCCAGCAGCAGCTCTGCCTGGCTGACTCGGGGGCTGTGGACCCCGCGCGGCTGCTGTGCTGCGGCCGGGGGCGCCCAGAGGGTGCCGGCGCTTTGGGCAGCCCTGCAGGTGCACGGGGGGTTCCCCGTTGGGCACGGAGGGACTGACGTGCGCAGGTGAGCTGTGCTGCTGCAAGGCAGGCAGGCAGCGTGGCCGGCAGTGGCGGCTGCGGGCGCTGCTTGGCACTGCCTCGATGCAACACTGCAGGGTGAGGATGGGGGGGGGGGGAGATGTCACCCCCACAACGTAGCCCGTAGCCCATAGCCTGTAGCCCAGCCGGTCCCTTTGCCACAGCCTTGCTTGCCCTCGCTGGGTGGGGACGACCTTCTGCCGGGACCTCCCCTGCTTGAGGGGAAGTGTTGCTGGGGAAAGCCAGAGCCGGTTGGGGGGGGGGGTCTTTCTGGGGGGTCTTTAGGCTTCCTTGCAAATGGGCCTTGTGCTGCTTCATGGCAGCCTTCAAGAAGCCTGTGCAGCTCTTTGGCTCTCCCCTTCCACAGCTTTGCTGCTTTCTCCTGCCTTCGTCTCGAGGACAGGTCACGAGCTCTAGGTCTCTCTCCTTTGCAGAACATGACATCGTCAGAAGACTTTCGAGGCAACGGCGGCTCTTCCCCGGGCGCCAGCATGAGTCGGCTGCCTCAGGCAACAGCGCCGGATGCCTCTGAAGACCTGCTGTGCCCCATCTGCCTGGACACAGCGGACAACGCCGCCTACGTGGCCTTCTGCATGCACCGCTTCTGCTTTGGCTGCATCCGGCAGTGGTCAGCCACCAGAGCCGAGTGCCCGCTCTGCCAGCGGCCTTTCACCTCCATCCTGCACACGGTGCGAGCTGACAACGACTTTGAGGAGTACCGCCTGGGGCGCTCCCACAGCAGCTCGTCCGCTGGCCATGCAGGAGGGAGATTTCGTTCCCGCTCTGCGGCAAGGAGGAGGCACCGTTCATCAGTGCACCAGCACAGCAGCTCCTCCACCAGTGACATTGCCCACAGCAGCTCCTCCGCTGGCCATGGAGGAGGGAGATCTCCTTCCCACTCGGCAGCAAGAAGGCGGCACCGTTTGTCAGTGCACCAGCACAGCAGCTCCTCCAGCAGCGACAGGGCCCACAGCAGCTCCTCCACCACTGACAGTGCCCACAGCAGCTCCTCCACCATCAACAGTGCCCACAGCAGCCCCTCCACCACTGACAGTGCCCACAGCAGCTCCTCCACCATCAACAGTGCCCACAGCAGCTCCTCCACCACTGACAGTGCCCACAGCAGCTCCTCCACCATCAACAGTGCCCACAGCAGCTCCTCCACCAGTGACAGTGGCCACAGCAGCTCGTCCGCTGACCTTCGAGGAGGGAGATTTCGTTCCCGCTCTGCTGCAAGGAGGCGGCACCATTCTTCAGCGCACCGGCACAGCAGCTCCTCCAGCAGCGACAGTGGCCATGCTGCAGCCTCCGAGAGGTCCCGAAGCAGGTCCCTGCCGAGGCACAACCAGGATGGCCACCGCCACCTCCGGCACGCAGCGAGGGGCTACGACCCCGCAGGGAGGAGCAGGCAGCGACGGAGCGGGGCTCACGCCACTGCTCCTGCTGGCCCTTGGGAAAGACCCCCAGGCAGCGGCCGATTGCGGCGCAGGTCGCGCAGCGCTGGCGGCAGCAGGAGACGGGAAGCAGCTTCTCCAGGCTGGCACCAGCACGCCTCCCCGTCGTGGCGCCACCAGGCCCCTGGGCGGGAGGACGCTCCGGGGCCCTCCTACGCCAGCGCTGCACGGGCTCCTGCGCCAACAGCTTCTCGCGGGGAGACCTCGGAGAGCTCTGCCCATGAGTCGGCCAGCTCTGCCCCCGCAGCGCACACCCGGCCCCCGGCGCGGGGCCAAGCACGGCAGGAGCAGCGAAGGAGGCGCAGCAGCAGAAGGCGGCGCAGCAGGCGCCCGGAGCCTTCCCCTGCCCGAGAGAGCCACCGCAGCAGGTCGCCCAGGCGAGGCGTCGAGCAGGCCCCCTCGGGGACGACTGAGCGCCGTCAACAGGGACGACTCCAGCAGAGCTGGGATTCCTCCGGGGAAAGGCGCAGAGCACAGGGCCCATCCCGGTGGAGGTCCCGCAGCCGTCCCAGGCGCAGGCCCTGGTAGCACAGCATGCAAAAGGAGCAAGCCCAAAGCTTGGCCCTTGCCAGCGCACTCCAGGGCAGCGCAGCGCAGCGAGCCCCGGGAAAGAAAAGGACCTTGAGATGGTGGTGCTAGTGCTGCTGAGTAAAAAGGGTTTTCCTTATGCTTCAAAGGAATCGCCTGTGTTTCATCGTGTGCCCCTTGCCTCTTGTGCTGCCACTGGGCCCTGCTGGGAAGAGTCTGGCTCCGTCTTCCAAACCCCCAGCCCCCAGTGCTGTCCCAAAGCGGGCATTCGTTACTCGGTGTGCAATAAATCAACCTACACACAGAGTCGAGAGATCCTTTTATTTCGAGAGTGCGCAAAATCGGGGGCTAGGTGGTAAATCCACAAAGCTAGCACACCAAGGATTTCTGTATCATTCTAGTTATGCAGTTTTTCTCAGCCAGAAGCTGCCTCTTGTTCCGCCCCTATTCCATGATTGCTTAAATTATTTGCATGTTGCTTACACTGCAGTTCTCACTTAGGCATGCCCAGTGGGGAAGGGTCTCCCCACTCTTAGGGCTCTTCAAGCTAGTGCGTGTGATTTTTAGTATTCTAATGATATTAGAATGAAGATAGTTTACTCTCAGTTAGAACTAGATACTGCTTCTGCTGACTGATTAGATCTATACCTATTCCCTGGATGTTCCTAACGTGAAGGACAAACATCGTCGCCAGTGCTGATTAGGAGTTCCTCCCCTGTTCATTCCTGGCAACCTCAAGGATAGGTCCTCCGCTCCTAAGTCTTCACCATTAAAATTCCTTCCAAAGTGAAAATTGGCAAGTTCAGTTAATAATTCTCCCGACTCAGGTAACAATTCCCCCCTTTGAGGCATGCGAAATATATACATATATCATCGCAAGTCTCACCATTCAGTACTTACTTAAAGTATGAAGAACTAATTTTTTTGCACAACTAAAAGTGATACATGTTAAAACTGGGATTATTATTTACAACAATTAGGGATTGTAATAAGCTAGCTAGCCAACCAGTCAGGGAGAATCCAAATCCATGTAGCAGTTTATTTAGCCAACCATCGCTAATAGAATCTTGGGAGTCTCTACTAGCCTGGGCCACCAGTTTAACCTTCCCAAAGTCCCTTCTTTACTGTCTGGCTCAAAGTATGTTTCTGGTGCAGGCAGACTGCACCTCCTTAGTTACATTCTGGAAGTCTTCAGTTTTAGTGGTTGGACTTTCTCAGATATTCAGGTCCCTTGTGGAGCAAATTTTACTCAGGTATAGTGAATCCGGGAGTTGACACCTCGAACCTTAACAGCCGTATAAGTAGTCAACAATACTCGCTAAGGCCCCTTCCAACGTTCTTTTAAAGGTTCATCCTTCCATGTAGCCGTGGATAAGAACCCTGTCTCCTGGCCGAAACAAATGCACTGCGGTGTCCAGAGGTACAGGAGCTCTCTCATGCAAATATCTGTGAAGGGCAGATAAAACACGCCCTAATGATAGCATATAATTCGTTAACGTCTGATTTCCCCTTAGGTGCATCTGCTCACCTTTCCCTGTTACATTAGTCACCGGATATGGCTTACCATCTAAAATTCAAAGGGGCTTACTCCCTCTCTAACTCTAGGGGTCATTCCAATTCTCAGTAGTGCCCTGGGTAAAACATCAGCCCATTTCGTGTGTGTTTCTTGACAGAGTTTGGCAACTTGTCTTTTCAAAGGCTGATTCATTCTTTCTAGTCTTCCGCTTGATTGGGGTCTCCAAGGAGTATGCCCATCCCGTTGAAATCTTAAGCATTTCGCAACTTCTTGTACTACTTTGGCTACAAAATGGGGACCGTTCTCGGAAGATACACCTTCAGGGATTCCAGCTCTGGGCAGTATTTCCTTTCGTAAGATTCTAACTACTTCCCTTGATCTGTTGGTTCGACACGGGAAAGCTTCTGGCCAACCTGAAAAAGTGTCCACCAGTACCAGCAAGGACCTCTAGTGGCCACACCTAGGCAATTCAGAAAAATCAAGCTGCCAGTATTCGCCAGGAACACGTCCCCTTCTAACTTCTCCGAGAGGAGGTCGTTTTTGTATTTGCGGATTCTTTTTACAGCACACCAAACACTCTTTTACAATCCTGTCAGCATATTTTTGCATTCGTGCACCTATAGCCTATTTCTTGATGCTGGTTAGCATAGCATCGGCTCCCGTATGTGTTTCTTGGTGGCTCCTCTTCATTCATTCTCTCGCCAATGGAGTAGTCACGATCCCTTGGCCCCTCTCAGTAGTCCACCATCCATCTTTAGACTTTGTGCACTTCAGTGATTTGGCTAGTTGATCATCTTTTCAGAGGTTTTTTTTTTTGGGGGGGGTGGGGGTGGGGGGCAGGTCCATCAAAATCGTCTTGGTTGGAACCTGTAACAGTGTCGGAATCTCTGGCCCATATTGAACAGGAGTCCCTTGGGAGGAGAGGAAACCTCTCTCCTTCCATATTGCTCCATGTGCAATGAACCACCCCGAAGGCATATTTAAAACCTGTATAAATAGCAACCTTTGTC
Organism: Apteryx mantelli; assembly: GCF_036417845.1. Taxonomy (NCBI): domain Eukaryota; kingdom Metazoa; phylum Chordata; class Aves; order Apterygiformes; family Apterygidae; genus Apteryx; species Apteryx mantelli. The sequence continues at coordinate 31,290,463 of NC_089986.1, read as the reverse complement.
CCTTTAGACCGTTCTAAGGCTCGACTTAAAGCAGTCATTTCTGCTTTCTGGGCAGAGGTATTTGGGGGTAAAGCGGATGATTCTGCCTCCCCTTGCAAAGTCACCACTGCATATCACTGCATATCAAGGCAGCTTGGTATTGAATCAATCTGCTTGGTGAAAGCCAGTGATGTCCTTCTGGGTCTAATACCGCGAAAACGGCATGAGGCACCTATCAGTTTCCGTGCCTCTTTAATCAAGAACACTGTTGCGCCAACTGCTCTGAGGCATGCTGGCCATCCTTTACTCACATCATCCAGTTGTTTAGAAAAGTAGGCTACTGGTCGGCTCTTCCATTCTCCCAAGGTCTCTGTCAAAACTCCTATTGCTACGTGTTGTCGCTCACGCGCTTATAACACATCCACATACTGCAGCAAAGGAACAGGAGGATTCCTACCTTGCCAGTCCTCCAGTTCCTTAGCAAGCCCGTTACCAAAGAGCCTTGGGCTCTTCTTAAATCCTTGCGGTAGCACACTCCAGCAAAGTTGAGTTTTCCGACCCGTGCTAGGGCTTTCCCATTCAAAGGCGACTAGGTTTTGACATCAACAGTTACTCGGTTGATTTCTCTTCAATCTTCTCCTGACTGATATTCCTGGGTGTGGGGTTTCTTTGCTGCTAAAATAGGGGGATTAGACTCTGACTGACATTCTTGCAATAATCCATTTTGGACAAAGGCATTTATCAAAGGTTCCAAACCTTGCCTGGCCTCTAACTTAATAGGATATTGTTTTTTTCTTACCGCTTGTGCTCCAGGTTTTAATTCAACTTTTACCGCTGTTGCATTCGCTGCTCGTCCGGGCTTCCCGGTGGCCCATACGAAGGCCTTTACGGCACCCAGGATTGCACTGGGAATTCCCGCCCTTTACAACTGCTTCTCGCTTATCACGCAGAACTGGGCTCTCCAAGCCCTTTCCTTTGGCACATGGAACTGTATCAATTGATCAGAAAAGGTTAGCTGAGCCCTTGGTTCACACAACAAATCTGGTCCGAGGAGAGGCAAGGGGCACTCTGGCAGACAGAAAGACTTATGAGTTCAAGTTGTATCTCCAGTTGTGCATTCCATGGGCTTTAAAAATGGTTTCAAAGCACGCTTTCCCGTGACCCCAACGACTGCCAGATGAGTTTTACTTCAAGGTCCTTTACAACTCGTAAGCACAGAGTACCTTGCTGCAGTGTCTATTAAAAAAGTCTATAGTTTCCTTCCCCAGCTTTCCTGGAAGCAGGGCATCGGCTGGGGACACTTCAAAAAGTTCCCCCGCTTCCCTTCAATCCCAATTGAAGGGTTTCTAGCATAATTAAATGCCCTCCAGGACCCGGCCCCCCTTTCACCATTGCTTTCTGAAATTCCCTCTTCTGGGGGCCTTCTTTCTCCCACCGGACACCGTCTGCACTTTGGGGACGCTCGCTCTTCCAATGCCCTTCTTCTTTACAATACGCACATTGAGTTGGTCCTCATGTTCCCGGTCTTCTAGGGCTGCGGTTATATCCGCGACCCCTTCCTCTTCCTACTAATCCTCCCTTACCTCGTCCTCTGCCTCTTCCAGAATTTCCTGCAACAGCAGCTGCTAGTAGAGAAGCTTGTAACCTTCGATCCTTCTCTTTCTCTTTCAGTTTTTCTCCTTTTCTCTACTTCCTCCCTAGTATTCTATAAGCTATTTCTATTACTTGTGAAATCAACATACCTCCTACCCCATCCACTTGCTGTAGCTTTCGCCTAATGTCTGCTGCTGACTGCCCGATAAACAACATAGGAAACATTTTCCTGTTGGCTTCATCCTCCGGATCCAAATCAGTCCATTTCCTAGCACTTTCACAGAGTCTGTCATAGAATGATGAGGGGTCTTCACGCCCCCCTTGCCTTCTTTCATACAACTTGGACACGTTCTTTAGTCTTGGAACCCTGTGCCTAACTCCCTACAGGATCAACTGTTGATATTGCTTGATCATTGCTTTCCCAGCACCGATATTGGGATCCCATTCTGCTCCTGATTTGGGCATGTGTCTTTCAGGCTCATTATCAACATTTTGTCGTTCGTTTTCCTCCCTAGCCTTTTCCAATATTAAACGTTTCTCCTCCGTAGACAAGAAAGTGTTTAGTAAAGCCTCGACCTGGCTCCAATTGGGATTATGTGTAACCATAATTGTTTCTAACAACTGATGCATTTTCTCTGCGTTTTCTCGACAAGACCCTACAGGTTGCTTCCAGTTTAGCAAATCGGGGGCTGTAAAAGGCACACGCACAAATACTGGCAACCCTTCTGGCCCTATCGCTTGCTGAAGCGGTGCCTGCGTTACTGGTCGTTGTGCTCTAGTTCTTCCTGCTATTCCCGTTTCAGCATCGCATGGTGATTCCTCATCACTCTTTGATTCTTCTTTTTTACTTTTAGCTGCTAACATTTGCACTTCCTCTGGTTCCTCAAACTCTTTAATACAACCTTTCCCGATGTCACATACAGAACAACATTCCCACCTCCGTTTCTCCTGCCCCTTTTCAGCCAAGACATATAGACCATTAGAGGCATTAGCCATCAATTTACAGTTTTTCCTCATCTCATAATCATTTTGTAAAGTGAAAAACAAATCCACATATGGTACTTCATCCCATTCTCCCAACCTTCTACAAAACAACATTGACTGCAAAGTAGTATTATAATCCCAAGTTCCATTGTCAGGCCATTTTTCCTCGTCCTCTAAGTTATACATAGGCCACCATTGATTACAATACCGTTTCAATCTGATTTCCATTAGGGCATCCCCACCAAAGTTTTCCAGTTTTTCAGGATGCATCCTAAGGGAGAACAAAGGGCTATCTCAGCAGAGCAAACCCACCCCAGGGCATAATTATTTTCCAGAATTCCTTAACCAAGACTTCGTATGCTCGGCTATTTAGGAAGAGAGCCCCCTGCTGCTTCTTCCTCCATGTCTACCTGTAGAAGCCAACGCTACTACTGCACTCCTTCAATGGAGCGACTTACGTAGAGCTACAGAAACACAAACAACCTTTGTTCCCTCTATCGATATCTCTCTTTCAGCGTTGCACCGTCGTGTCGTTCACTGTCCCGCCACGGAGCTGGAACCACCCGAGTCCCCGATCAAAAGGTCGATGCGTGCTGGAGTCCACGCAGCTCTTGGGCTCCCCGGCAAGCGCAGCGAGTCGAGCCGGGCAAGGCTTGCCCCATCTGTATGTGAGGGCTTATGGGCCTGGCGTCAGCGGCTCAGAGCCTGGGGCTCGGCTCCCAGCGCCTTGGAAGACCTCTCCTGACAGCCCCCCAGCGTGGGCACACACACGACCATCACCGTGCTGAAAGCATCCCCTGTTCCCAGCCACCCCACGACCCTGAGGACACACATCTCACTCGGCCACCAGCTCCCACACGACCTGCTCCCAGCTCCTACACGCTCAGGGCTCAGAGCAGGGCTCGGGCACAGCAGCAGCCCCATGTGCCCTGCTCCAGGCCCACCAAGGCTTTTCCTTCCTGCACTTGGGGCCAGACGCCTCCTCTCTGGGGCTCCGCTGTGGCTCCCGGCCCCAGCACCAGCCACCACCTCCCCAGCACGGCCGGGCACCCGGGAACGGCCCCCCTGCTGTTGGCAGAGGAGGGAGGACTTGCCAGGCGATGGCGGCCTTTTGCCTGGAGCCAGCAAAAGCTACTGCAGCAGGCACTGCTGGAGGAGGCCACTTGAGATCTGCCCTGCCCTCCCTTTCTCAGCACTTCTAACCTCGACTAGGGAGGCTTTGGGGTTTTTCCCCTTGTGTCAAATACAGCCGCAGACACTCGACAAGTTGTGCTTTTCTTTAAAAAAGAAAAAAGAAAGAGTTAGTGAATGCTGTCTTTGCTTCAGTCTTTACTGCTCAGGTCAGCCCTCAGGAACTCCAGACCCTGGAGGCAAGAGAGAAAGTCCGGAGAAAGGAAGACTTCCCCTTGGTCGAGGAGGGTCGGGTTAGAGATCATTTAAGCAAACCTGACATGCACATATCCATGGGCCCCGATGGGATGCACCCACGAGTGCTGAGGGAGCTGGCGGACGTTATTGCTAAGCCACTCTCCATCATCTTTGCAAGATCATGGAGAACAGGAGAGGTGCCTGAAGACTGGAAGAAAGCCAATGTCACCCCAGTCTTCAAAAAGGGCAAGAAGGAGGACCCAGGAAACTACAGGCCAGTCAGCCTCACCTCCATCCCAGGAAAGGTGATGGAGCAGCTCATGCTGGAGGCCATCTCTAAGCATGTGGAGGACAAGGAGGTGATCAGGAGTAGTCAGCATGGCTTCACCAAGGGGAAATCATGCTGAACCAATCTGATAGCCTTCTCTGATGGAATGACTGGCTGGCTGGTTGAGGGGAGAGCAGTGGATGTTGTCTCCCTTGACTTCAGCAAGGCTTTTGACACTCTCTCCCATAACATCCTCACAGACAAGCTCAGGAAGTGTGGGTTAGATGATGTGGGCAGTGAGGTGGATTGAGAACTGGCTGAATGGCAGAGTTTAGAGGGTTGTGATCAGCGGCACAGAGTCTAGTTGGAGGCCTGTAGCTAGCGGTGTCCCCCAGGGGTCAGTACTGGCTCCAGTCTTGTTCAACTTCTTCATCAATGACCTGGATGAAGGGACAGAGTGCACCCTCAGCAAGTTTGCTGACGATACAAAACTGGGAGGAGTGGCCGATGATACCCCAGAGGGCTGTGCTGCCATTCAAAGAGACTTGGACAGGCTGGAGAGGTGGGAGGAGAGGAACCTCATGAAGTTCAGCTAAGGCAAGTGCAGGGTCCTGCACCTGGGGAGGAATAACCCCATGCACCAGTACAGGTTGGGGGCTGACCTGCTGGAAAGCAGCTCTGCCAAGAAGGACCTGGGAGTGCTGCTGGACACCAAGTTCAGCATGAGGCAGCAATGTGCCCTTGTGGCCAAGAAGGCCAATGGTATCCTGGGGTGCATGAGGAAGAGCATCACCAGCAGGTCGAGGGAGGTGATCCTCCCCCTCTACTCAGCCCTGGTGAGGCCACATCTGGAGTACTGCGTCCAGTTCTGGGCTCCCCAGTGCGAGAGAGACATGGCACTACTGGAGCAAGTCCAGCGAAGGGCTGCAAAGATGATTAGGGGACTGGAGCATCTCTCTTATGAGGAAAGACTGAGAGAGCTGGGCCTGTTTAGCCTGGAGAAGAAAAGGCTGAGAGGAGATCTTATTAACGTGTACAAGTATCTGAAGGGAGGGTGTCAAGAGGATGGAGCCAGACTCTTTTCAGTGGTGCCCAGTGACAGGACGCGAGGCAACGGGCACAAACTGAAACACAGACAGTTCCATCTGAACATGAGGAAAAACTTCTTCCCTGTGAGGGTGACAGAGCACTGGAATGGCTTGGCCAGAGAGGTTGTGGAGTCTCCTTCTCTGGAGATATTCAAAACACGCCTGGATGCAATCCTGTGCAATGTGCTCTAGGTGACCCTGCTTGAGCAGGGGAGTTGGACTGCATGATCTCCCGAGGTCCCTTCCAACCTCAACCATTCTGTGATTCTGTGATTCTGTGAAAAGAAAAAAAAGCCCAACTCCTCGATGCAGAACAGGCATTTTGATGGTGTGGGCTTTGTGGGGGTGGAGGAAAGACAGGGAAGGCATTTCTGCTCTCTTGGGCAGAAAACGTTGTCCACTTCACCAGCACAACTCTGACCACATTTGGCCACCCGGAGGGTTGGCAACGTTCGCCTTGAACTCTGCCGAAAGAGGAGAGCAGGAGGAATAACTCGGCAAGGCTGAGCTTTGCACTAACATCCAGCCCCCCACTGCCAGCCAAGCCGAGGCAAAGCCGGGCACAGTCGCGAGCAGCCACGGCCCCACGCAGAAAGAGCCCAAGCAAAGGCGCGGGCTGAAGCCTGCTCTGCACGGCGCTGTGCAAGGCCAGGGCTGCTGCCGGAGGCTGGGGGTCTTCTGGGTGTGGCGCCGAGAGCCCTGTGACGGCAGCAGAGAGCTCCTGTGACTGCCGTGACATCACTGTTGGAGGCAGCCGCACGGGCGGGACGCCCTCACTTTGCCCCGAGCTCCCCGCTGGGCGGCACGCGAGGCGTCCAGGGCCCGGCAGGGCGACCGACGGCTTTGCGTTTGGGGCTTTGCTCTGCGGCCAGCAGCAGCTCTGCCTGGCTGACTCGGGGGCTGTGGACCCCGCGCGGCTGCTGTGCTGCGGCCGGGGGCGCCCAGAGGGTGCCGGCGCTTTGGGCAGCCCTGCAGGTGCACGGGGGGTTCCCCGTTGGGCACGGAGGGACTGACGTGCGCAGGTGAGCTGTGCTGCTGCAAGGCAGGCAGGCAGCGTGGCCGGCAGTGGCGGCTGCGGGCGCTGCTTGGCACTGCCTCGATGCAACACTGCAGGGTGAGGATGGGGGGGGGGGGGAGATGTCACCCCCACAACGTAGCCCGTAGCCCATAGCCTGTAGCCCAGCCGGTCCCTTTGCCACAGCCTTGCTTGCCCTCGCTGGGTGGGGACGACCTTCTGCCGGGACCTCCCCTGCTTGAGGGGAAGTGTTGCTGGGGAAAGCCAGAGCCGGTTGGGGGGGGGGGTCTTTCTGGGGGGTCTTTAGGCTTCCTTGCAAATGGGCCTTGTGCTGCTTCATGGCAGCCTTCAAGAAGCCTGTGCAGCTCTTTGGCTCTCCCCTTCCACAGCTTTGCTGCTTTCTCCTGCCTTCGTCTCGAGGACAGGTCACGAGCTCTAGGTCTCTCTCCTTTGCAGAACATGACAGCATCAGAAGACTTTCGAGGCAACGGCGGCTCTTCCCCGGGCGCCAGCACGAGTCGGCTGCCTCAGGCAACAGCGCCGGATGCCTCTGAAGACCTGCTGTGCCCCATCTGCCTGGACACAGCGGACAACGCCGCCTACGTGGCCTTCTGCATGCACCGCTTCTGCTTTGGCTGCATCCGGCAGTGGTCAGCCACCAGAGCCGAGTGCCCGCTCTGCCAGCGGCCTTTCACCTCCATCCTGCACACGGTGCGAGCTGACAACGACTTTGAGGAGTACCGCCTGGGGCGCTCCCACAGCAGCTCGTCCGCTGGCCATGCAGGAGGGAGATTTCGTTCCCGCTCTGCGGCAAGGAGGAGGCACCGTTCATCACCACCAGCACAGCAGCTCCTCCACCAGTGACATTGCCCACAGCAGCTCCTCCGCTGGCCATGGAGGAGGGAGGTCTCCTTCCCACTCGGCAGCAAGAAGGCGGCACCGTTTGTCAGTGCACCAGCACAGCAGCTCCTCCAGCAGCGACAGGGCCCACAGCAGCTCCTCCACCACTGACAGTGCCCACAGCAGCTCCTCCACCATCAACAGTGCCCACAGCAGCCCCTCCACCACTGACAGTGCCCACAGCAGCTCCTCCACCATCAACAGTGCCCACAGCAGCTCCTCCACCACTGACAGGGCCCACAGCAGCTCCTCCACCACTGACAGTGCCCACAGCAGCTCCTCCACCATCAACAGTGCCCACAGCAGCCCCTCCACCACTGACAGTGCCCACAGCAGCTCCTCCACCATCAACAGTGCCCACAGCAGCTCCTCCACCACTGACAGTGCCCACAGCAGCTCCTCCACCATCAACAGTGCCCACAGCAGCTCCTCCACCAGTGACAGTGGCCACAGCAGCTCGTCCGCTGACCTTCGAGGAGGGAGATTTCGTTCCCGCTCTGCTGCAAGGAGGCGGCACCATTCTTCAGCGCACCGGCACAGCAGCTCCTCCAGCAGCGACAGTGGCCATGCTGCAGCCTCCGAGAGGTCCCGAAGCAGGTCCCCGCCGAGGCACAACCAGGATGGCCACCGCCACCTCCGGCACGCAGCGAGGGGCTACGACCCCGCAGGGAGGAGCAGGCAGCGACGGAGCGGGGCTCACGCCACTGCTCCTGCTGGCCCTTGGGAAAGACCCCCAGGCAGCGGCCGATTGCGGCGCAGGTCGCGCAGCGCTGGCGGCAGCAGGAGACGGGAAGCAGCTTCTCCAGGCTGGCACCAGCACGCCTCCCCGTCGTGGCGCCACCAGGCCCCTGGGCGGGAGGACGCTCCGGGGCCCTCCTACGCCAGCGCTGCACGGGCTCCTGCGCCAACAGCTTCTCGCGGGGAGACCTCGGAGAGCTCTGCCCATGAGTCGGCCAGCTCTGCCCCCGCAGCGCACACCCGGCCCCCGGCGCGGGGCCAAGCACGGCAGGAGCAGCGAAGGAGGCGCAGCAGCAGAAGGCGGCGCAGCAGGCGCCCGGAGCCTTCCCCTGCCCGAGAGAGCCACCGCAGCAGGTCGCCCAGGCGAGGCGTCGAGCAGGCCCCCTCGGGGACGACTGAGCGCCGTCAACAGGGACGACTCCAGCAGAGCTGGGATTCCTCCGGGGAAAGGCGCAGAGCACAGGGCCCATCCCGGTGGAGGTCCCGCAGCCGTCCCAGGCGCAGGCCCTGGTAGCACAGCGTGCAAAAGGAGCAAGCCCAAAGCTTGGCCCTTGCCAGCGCACTCCAGGGCAGCGCAGCGCAGCGAGCCCCGGGAAAGAAAAGGACCTTGAGATGGTGGTGCTAGTGCTGCTGAGTAAAAAGGGTTTTCCTTATGCTTCAAAGGAATCGCCTGTGTTTCATCGTGTGCCCCTTGCCTCTTGTGCTGCCACTGGGCCCTGCTGGGAAGAGTCTGGCTCCGTCTTCCAAACCCCCAGCCCCCAGTGCTGTCCCAAAGCGGGCATTCGTTACTCGGTGTGCAATAAATCAACCTACACACAGAGTCGAGAGATCCTTTTATTTCGAGAGTGCGCAAAATCGGGGGCTAGGTGGTAAATCCACAAAGCTAGCACACCAAGGATTTCTGTATCATTCTAGTTATGCAGTTTTTCTCAGCCAGAAGCTGCCTCTTGTTCCGCCCCTATTCCATGATTGCTTAAATTATTTGCATGTTGCTTACACTGCAGTTCTCACTTAGGCATGCCCAGTGGGGAAGGGTCTCCCCACTCTTAGGGCTCTTCAAGCTAGTGCGTGTGATTTTTAGTATTCTAATGATATTAGAATGAAGATAGTTTACTCTCAGTTAGAACTAGATACTGCTTCTGCTGACTGATTAGATCTATACCTATTCCCTGGATGTTCCTAACGTGAAGGACAAACATCGTCGCCAGTGCTGATTAGGAGTTCCTCCCCTGTTCATTCCTGGCAACCTCAAGGATAGGTCCTCCGCTCCTAAGTCTTCACCATTAAAATTCCTTCCAAAGTGAAAATTGGCAAGTTCAGTTAATAATTCTCCCGACTCAGGTAACAATTCCCCCCTTTGAGGCATGCGAAATATATACATATATCATCGCAAGTCTCACCATTCAGTACTTACTTAAAGTATGAAGAACTAATTTTTTTGCACAACTAAAAGTGATACATGTTAAAACTGGGATTATTATTTACAACAATTAGGGATTGTAATAAGCTAGCTAGCCAACCAGTCAGGGAGAATCCAAATCCATGTAGCAGTTTATTTAGCCAACCATCGCTAATAGAATCTTGGGAGTCTCTACTAGCCTGGGCCACCAGTTTAACCTTCCCAAAGTCCCTTCTTTACTGTCTGGCTCAAAGTATGTTTCTGGTGCAGGCAGACTGCACCTCCTTAGTTACATTCTGGAAGTCTTCAGTTTTAGTGGTTGGACTTTCTCAGATATTCAGGTCCCTTGTGGAGCAAATTTTACTCAGGTATAGTGAATCCGGGAGTTGACACCTCGAACCTTAACAGCGGTATAAGTAGTCAACAATACTCGCTGAGGCCCCTTCCAACGTTCTTTTAAAGGTTCATCCTTCCATGTAGCCGTGGATAAGAACCCTGTCTCCTGGCCGAAACAAATGCACTGCGGTGTCCAGAGGTACAGGAGCTCTCTCATGCAAATATCTGTGAAGGGCAGATAAAACACGCCCTAATGATAGCATATAATTCGTTAACGTCTGATTTCCCCTTAGGTGCATCTGCTCACCTTTCCCTGTTACATTAGTCACCGGATATGGCTTACCATCTAAAATTCAAAGGGGCTTACTCCCTCTCTAACTCTAGGGGTCATTCCAATTCTCAGTAGTGCCCTGGGTAAAACATCAGCCCATTTCGTGTGTGTTTCTTGACAGAGTTTGGCAACTTGTCTTTTCAAAGGCTGATTCATTCTTTCTAGTCTTCCGCTTGATTGGGGTCTCCAAGGAGTATGCCCATCCCGTTGAAATCTTAAGCATTTCGCAACTTCTTGTACTACTTTGGCTACAAAATGGGGACCGTTCTCGGAAGATACACCTTCAGGGATTCCAGCTCTGGGCAGTATTTCCTTTCGTAAGATTCTAACTACTTCCCTTGATCTGTTGGTTCGACACGGGAAAGCTTCTGGCCAACCTGAAAAAGTGTCCACCAGTACCAGCAAGGACCTCTAGTGGCCACACCTAGGCAATTCAGAAAAATCAAGCTGCCAGTATTCGCCAGGAACACGTCCCCTTCTAACTTCTCCGAGAGGAGGTCGTTTTTGTATTTGCGGATTCTTTTTACAGCACACCAAACACTCTTTTACAATCCTGTCAGCATATTTTTGCATTCGTGCACCTATAGCCTATTTCTTGATGCTGGTTAGCATAGCATCGGCTCCCGTATGTGTTTCTTGGTGGCTCCTCTTCATTCATTCTCTCGCCAATGGAGTAGTCACGATCCCTTGGCCCCTCTCAGTAGTCCACCATCCATCTTTAGACTTTGTGCACTTCAGTGATTTGGCTAGTTGATCATCTTTTCAGAGGTTTTTTTTTTTGGGGGGGGTGGGGGTGGGGGGCAGGTCCATCAAAATCGTCTTGGTTGGAACCTGTAACAGTGTCGGAATCTCTGGCCCATATTGAACAGGAGTCCCTTGGGAGGAGAGGAAACCTCTCTCCTTCCATATTGCTCCATGTGCAATGAACCACCCCGAAGGCATATTTAAAACCTGTATAAATAGCAACCTTTGTCCCTTTAGACCGTTCTAAGGCTCGACTTAAAGCAGTCATTTCTGCTTTCTGGGCAGAGGTATTTGGGGGTAAAGCGGATGATTCTGCCTCCCCTTGCAAAGTCACCACTGCATATCACTGCATATCAAGGCAGCTTGGTATTGAATCAATCTGCTTGGTGAAAGCCAGTGATGTCCTTCTGGGTCTAATACCGCGAAAACGGCATGAGGCACCTATCAGTTTCCATGACTCTTTAATCAAGAACACTGTTGCGCCAACTGCTCTGAGGCATGCTGGCCATCCTTTACTCACATCATCCAGTTGTTTAGAAAAGTAGGCTACTGGTCGGCTCTTCCATTCTCCCAAGGTCTCTGTCAAAACTCCTATTGCTACGTGTTGTCGCTCACGCGCTTATAACACATCCACATACTGCAGCAAAGGAACAGGAGGATTCCTACCTTGCCAGTCCTCCAGTTCCTTAGCAAGCCCGTTACCAAAGAGCCTTGGGCTCTTCTTAAATCCTTGCAGTAGCACACTCCAGCAAAGTTGAGTTTTCCGACCCGTGCTAGGGCTTTCCCATTCAAAGGCGACTAGGTTTTGACATCAACAGTTACTCGGTTGATTTCTCTTCAATCTTCTCCTGACTGATATTCCTGGGTGTGGGGTTTCTTTGCTGCTAAAATAGGGGGATTAGACTCTGACTGACATTCTTGCAATAATCCATTTTGGACAAAGGCATTTATCAAAGGTTCCAAACCTTGCCTGGCCTCTAACTTAATAGGATATTGTTTTTTTCTTACCGCTTGTGCTCCAGGTTTTAATTCAACTTTTACCGCTGTTGCATTCGCTGCTCGTCCGGGCTTCCCGGTGGCCCATACGAAGGCCTTTACGGCACCCAGGATTGCACTGGGAATTCCCGCCCTTTACAACTGCTTCTCGCTTATCACGCAGAACTGGGCTCTCCAAGCCCTTTCCTTTGGCACATGGAACTGTATCAATTGATCAGAAAAGGTTAGCTGAGCCCTTGGTTCACACAACAAATCTGGTCCGAGGAGAGGCAAGGGGCACTCTGGCAGACAGAAAGACTTATGAGTTCAAGTTGTATCTCCAGTTGTGCATTCCATGGGCTTTAAAAATGGTTTCAAAGCACGCTTTCCCGTGACCCCAACGACTGCCAGATGAGTTTTACTTCAAGGTCCTTTACAACTCGTAAGCACAGAGTACCTTGCTGCAGTGTCTATTAAAAAAGTCTATAGTTTCCTTCCCCAGCTTTCCTGGAAGCAGGGCATCGGCTGGGGACACTTCAAAAAGTTCCCCCGCTTCCCTTCAATCCCAATTGAAGGGTTTCTAGCATAATTAAATGCCCTCCAGGACCCGGCCCCCCTTTCACCATTGCTTTCTGAAATTCCCTCTTCTGGGGGCCTTCTTTCTCCCACCGGACACCGTCTGCACTTTGGGGACGCTCGCTCTTCCAATGCCCTTCTTCTTTACAATACGCACATTGAGTTGGTCCTCATGTTCCCGGTCTTCTAGGGCTGCGGTTATATCCGCGACCCCTTCCTCTTCCTACTAATCCTCCCTTACCTCGTCCTCTGCCTCTTCCAGAATTTCCTGCAACAGCAGCTGCTAGTAGAGAAGCTTGTAACCTTCGATCCTTCTCTTTCTCTTTCAGTTTTTCTCCTTTTCTCTACTTCCTCCCTAGTATTCTATAAGCTATTTCTATTACTTGTGAAATCAACATACCTCCTACCCCATCCACTTGCTGTAGCTTTCGCCTAATGTCTGCTGCTGACTGCCCGATAAACAACATAGGAAACATTTTCCTGTTGGCTTCATCCTCCGGATCCAAATCAGTCCATTTCCTAGCACTTTCACAGAGTCTGTCATAGAATGATGAGGGGTCTTCACGCCCCCCTTGCCTTCTTTCATACAACTTGGACACGTTCTTTAGTCTTGGAACCCTGTGCCTAACTCCCTACAGGATCAACTGTTGATATTGCTTGATCATTGCTTTCCCAGCACCGATATTGGGATCCCATTCTGCTCCTGATTTGGGCATGTGTCTTTCAGGCTCATTATCAACATTTTGTCGTTCGTTTTCCTCCCTAGCCTTTTCCAATATTAAACGTTTCTCCTCCGTAGACAAGAAAGTGTTTAGTAAAGCCTCGACATGGCTCCAATTGGGATTATGTGTAACCATAATTGTTTCTAACAACTGATGCATTTTCTCTGCGTTTTCTCGACAAGACCCTACAGGTTGCTTCCAGTTTAGCAAATCGGGGGCTGTAAAAGGCACACGCACAAATACTGGCAACCCTTCTGGCCCTATCGCTTGCTGAAGCGGTGCCTGCGTTACTGGTCGTTGTGCTCTAGTTCTTCCTGCTATTCCCGTTTCAGCATCGCATGGTGATTCCTCATCACTCTTTGATTCTTCTTTTTTACTTTTAGCTGCTAACATTTGCACTTCCTCTGGTTCCTCAAACTCTTTAATACAACCTTTCCCGATGTCACATACAGAACAACATTCCCACCTCCGTTTCTCCTGCCCCTTTTCAGCCAAGACATATAGACCATTAGAGGCATTAGCCATCAATTTACAGTTTTTCCTCATCTCATAATCATTTTGTAAAGTGAAAAACAAATCCACATATGGTACTTCATCCCATTCTCCCAACCTTCTACAAAACAACATTGACTGCAAAGTAGTATTATAATCCCAAGTTCCATTGTCAGGCCATTTTTCCTCGTCCTCTAAGTTATACATAGGCCACCATTGATTACAATACCGTTTCAATCTGATTTCCATTAGGGCATCCCCACCAAAGTTTTCCAGTTTTTCAGGATGCATCCTAAGGGAGAACAAAGGGCTATCTCAGCAGAGCAAACCCACCCCAGGGCATAATTATTTTCCAGAATTCCTTAACCAAGACTTCGTATGCTCGGCTATTTAGGAAGAGAGCCCCCTGCTGCTTCTTCCTCCATGTCTACCTGTAGAAGCCAACGCTACTACTGCACTCCTTCAATGGAGCGACTTACGTAGAGCTACAGAAACACAAACAACCTTTGTTCCCTCTATCGATATCTCTCTTTCAGCGTTGCACCGTCGTGTCGTTCACTGTCCCGCCACGGAGCTGGAACCACCCGAGTCCCCGATCAAAAGGTCGATGCGTGCTGGAGTCCACGCAGCTCTTGGGCTCCCCGGCAAGCGCAGCGAGTCGAGCCGGGCAAGGCTTGCCCCATCTGTATGTGAGGGCTTATGGGCCTGGCGTCAGCGGCTCAGAGCCTGGGGCTCGGCTCCCAGCGCCTTGGAAGACCTCTCCTGACAGCCCCCCAGCGTGGGCACACACACGACCATCACCGTGCTGAAAGCATCCCCTGTTCCCAGCCACCCCACGACCCTGAGGACACAGATCTCACTCGGCCACCAGCTCCCACACGACCTGCTCCCAGCTCCTACACGCTCAGGGCTCAGAGCAGGGCTCGGGCACAGCAGCAGCCCCATGTGCCCTGCTCCAGGCCCACCAAGGCTTTTCCTTCCTGCACTTGGGGCCAGACGCCTCCTCTCTGGGGCTCCGCTGTGGCTCCCGGCCCCAGCACCAGCCACCACCTCCCCAGCACGGCCGGGCACCCGGGAACGGCCCCCCTGCTGTTGGCAGAGGAGGGAGGACTTGCCAGGCGATGGCGGCCTTTTGCCTGGAGCCAGCAAAAGCTACTGCAGCAGGCACTGCTGGAGGAGGCCACTTGAGATCTGCCCTGCCCTCCCTTTCTCAGCACTTCTAACCTCGACTAGGGAGGCTTTGGGGTTTTTCCCCTTGTGTCAAATACAGCCGCAGACACTCGACAAGTTGTGCTTTTCTTTAAAAAAGAAAAAAGAAAGAGTTAGTGAATGCTGTCTTTGCTTCAGTCTTTACTGCTCAGGTCAGCCCTCAGGAACTCCAGACCCTGGAGGCAAGAGAGAAAGTCCGGAGAAAGGAAGACTTCCCCTTGGTCGAGGAGGGTCGGGTTAGAGATCATTTAAGCAAACCTGACATGCACATATCCATGGGCCCCGATGGGATGCACCCACGAGTGCTGAGGGAGCTGGCGGACGTTATTGCTAAGCCACTCTCCATCATCTTTGCAAGATCATGGAGAACAGGAGAGGTGCCTGAAGACTGGAAGAAAGCCAATGTCACCCCAGTCTTCAAAAAGGGCAAGAAGGAGGACCCAGGAAACTACAGGCCAGTCAGCCTCACCTCCATCCCAGGAAAGGTGATGGAGCAGCTCATGCTGGAGGCCATCTCTAAGCATGTGGAGGACAAGGAGGTGATCAGGAGTAGTCAGCATGGCTTCACCAAGGGGAAATCATGCTGAACCAATCTGATAGCCTTCTCTGATGGAATGACTGGCTGGCTGGTTGAGGGGAGAGCAGTGGATGTTGTCTCCCTTGACTTCAGCAAGGCTTTTGACACTCTCTCCCATAACATCCTCACAGACAAGCTCAGGAAGTGTGGGTTAGATGATGTGGGCAGTGAGGTGGATTGAGAACTGGCTGAATGGCAGAGTTTAGAGGGTTGTGATCAGCGGCACAGAGTCTAGTTGGAGGCCTGTAGCTAGCGGTGTCCCCCAGGGGTCAGTACTGGCTCCAGTCTTGTTCAACTTCTTCATCAATGACCTGGATGAAGGGACAGAGTGCACCCTCAGCAAGTTTGCTGACGATACAAAACTGGGAGGAGTGGCCGATGATACCCCAGAGGGCTGTGCTGCCATTCAAAGAGACTTGGACAGGCTGGAGAGGTGGGAGGAGAGGAACCTCATGAAGTTCAGCTAAGGCAAGTGCAGGGTCCTGCACCTGGGGAGGAATAACCCCATGCACCAGTACAGGTTGGGGGCTGACCTGCTGGAAAGCAGCTCTGCCAAGAAGGACCTGGGAGTGCTGCTGGACACCAAGTTCAGCATGAGGCAGCAATGTGCCCTTGTGGCCAAGAAGGCCAATGGTATCCTGGGGTGCATGAGGAAGAGCATCACCAGCAGGTCGAGGGAGGTGATCCTCCCCCTCTACTCAGCCCTGGTGAGGCCACATCTGGAGTACTGCGTCCAGTTCTGGGCTCCCCAGTGCGAGAGAGACATGGCACTACTGGAGCAAGTCCAGCGAAGGGCTGCAAAGATGATTAGGGGACTGGAGCATCTCTCTTATGAGGAAAGACTGAGAGAGCTGGGCCTGTTTAGCCTGGAGAAGAAAAGGCTGAGAGGAGATCTTATTAACGTGTACAAGTATCTGAAGGGAGGGTGTCAAGAGGATGGAGCCAGACTCTTTTCAGTGGTGCCCAGTGACAGGACGCGAGGCAACGGGCACAAACTGAAACACAGACAGTTCCATCTGAACATGAGGAAAAACTTCTTCCCTGTGAGGGTGACAGAGCACTGGAATGGCTTGGCCAGAGAGGTTGTGGAGTCTCCTTCTCTGGAGATATTCAAAACACGCCTGGATGCAATCCTGTGCAATGTGCTCTAGGTGACCCTGCTTGAGCAGGGGAGTTGGACTGCATGATCTCCCGAGGTCCCTTCCAACCTCAACCATTCTGTGATTCTGTGATTCTGTGAAAAGAAAAAAAAGCCCAACTCCTCGATGCAGAACAGGCATTTTGATGGTGTGGGCTTTGTGGGGGTGGAGGAAAGACAGGGAAGGCATTTCTGCTCTCTTGGGCAGAAAACGTTGTCCACTTCACCAGCACAACTCTGACCACATTTGGCCACCCGGAGGGTTGGCAACGTTCGCCTTGAACTCTGCCGAAAGAGGAGAGCAGGAGGAATAACTCGGCAAGGCTGAGCTTTGCACTAACATCCAGCCCCCCACTGCCAGCCAAGCCGAGGCAAAGCCGGGCACAGTCGCGAGCAGCCACGGCCCCACGCAGAAAGAGCCCAAGCAAAGGCGCCGGCTGAAGCCTGCTCTGCACGGCGCTGTGCAAGGCCAGGGCTGCTGCCGGAGGCTGGGGGTCTTCTGGGTGTGGCGCCGAGAGCCCTGTGACGGCAGCAGAGAGCTCCTGTGACTGCCGTGACATCACTGTTGGAGGCAGCCGCACGGGCGGGACGCCCTCACTTTGCCCCGAGCTCCCCGCTGGGCGGCACGCGAGGCGTCCAGGGCCCGGCAGGGCGACCGACGGCTTTGCGTTTGGGGCTTTGCTCTGCGGCCAGCAGCAGCTCTGCCTGGCTGACTCGGGGGCTGTGGACCCCGCGCGGCTGCTGTGCTGCGGCCGGGGGCGCCCAGAGGGTGCCGGCGCTTTGGGCAGCCCTGCAGGTGCACGGGGGGTTCCCCGTTGGGCACGGAGGGACTGACGTGCGCAGGTGAGCTGTGCTGCTGCAAGGCAGGCAGGCAGCGTGGCCGGCAGTGGCGGCTGCGGGCGCTGCTTGGCACTGCCTCGATGCAACACTGCAGGGTGAGGATGGGGGGGGGGGGAGATGTCACCCCCACAACGTAGCCCGTAGCCCATAGCCTGTAGCCCAGCCGGTCCCTTTGCCACAGCCTTGCTTGCCCTCGCTGGGTGGGGACGACCTTCTGCCGGGACCTCCCCTGCTTGAGGGGAAGTGTTGCTGGGGAAAGCCAGAGCCGGTTGGGGGGGGGGGTCTTTCTGGGGGGTCTTTAGGCTTCCTTGCAAATGGGCCTTGTGCTGCTTCATGGCAGCCTTCAAGAAGCCTGTGCAGCTCTTTGGCTCTCCCCTTCCACAGCTTTGCTGCTTTCTCCTGCCTTCGTCTCGAGGACAGGTCACGAGCTCTAGGTCTCTCTCCTTTGCAGAACATGACATCGTCAGAAGACTTTCGAGGCAACGGCGGCTCTTCCCCGGGCGCCAGCATGAGTCGGCTGCCTCAGGCAACAGCGCCGGATGCCTCTGAAGACCTGCTGTGCCCCATCTGCCTGGACACAGCGGACAACGCCGCCTACGTGGCCTTCTGCATGCACCGCTTCTGCTTTGGCTGCATCCGGCAGTGGTCAGCCACCAGAGCCGAGTGCCCGCTCTGCCAGCGGCCTTTCACCTCCATCCTGCACACGGTGCGAGCTGACAACGACTTTGAGGAGTACCGCCTGGGGCGCTCCCACAGCAGCTCGTCCGCTGGCCATGCAGGAGGGAGATTTCGTTCCCACTCTGCGGCAAGGAGGAGGCACCGTTCATCAGTGCACCAGCACAGCAGCTCCTCCACCAGTGACATTGCCCACAGCAGCTCCTCCGCTGGCCATGGAGGAGGGAGGTCTCCTTCCCACTCGGCAGCAAGAAGGCGGCACCGTTTGTCAGTGCACCAGCACAGCAGCTCCTCCAGCAGCGACAGGGCCCACAGCAGCTCCTCCACCACTGACAGTGCCCACAGCAGCTCCTCCACCATCAACAGTGCCCACAGCAGCCCCTCCACCACTGACAGTGCCCACAGCAGCTCCTCCACCATCAACAGTGCCCACAGCAGCTCCTCCACCACTGACAGTGCCCACAGCAGCTCCTCCACCAGTGACAGTGGCCACAGCAGCTCGTCCGCTGACCTTCGAGGAGGGAGATTTCGTTCCCGCTCTGCTGCAAGGAGGCGGCACCATTCTTCAGCGCACCGGCACAGCAGCTCCTCCAGCAGCGACAGTGGCCATGCTGCAGCCTCCGAGAGGTCCCGAAGCAGGTCCCCGCCGAGGCACAACCAGGATGGCCACCGCCACCTCCGGCACGCAGCGAGGGGCTACGACCCCGCAGGGAGGAGCAGGCAGCGACGGAGCGGGGCTCACGCCACTGCTCCTGCTGGCCCTTGGGAAAGACCCCCAGGCAGCGGCCGATTGCGGCGCAGGTCGCGCAGCGCTGGCGGCAGCAGGAGACGGGAAGCAGCTTCTCCAGGCTGGCACCAGCACGCCTCCCCGTCGTGGCGCCACCAGGCCCCTGGGCGGGAGGACGCTCCGGGGCCCTCCTACGCCAGCGCTGCACGGGCTCCTGCGCCAACAGCTTCTCGCGGGGAGACCTCGGAGAGCTCTGCCCATGAGTCGGCCAGCTCTGCCCCCGCAGCGCACACCCGGCCCCCGGCGCGGGGCCAAGCACGGCAGGAGCAGCGAAGGAGGCGCAGCAGCAGAAGGCGGCGCAGCAGGCGCCCGGAGCCTTCCCCTGCCCGAGAGAGCCACCGCAGCAGGTCGCCCAGGCGAGGCGTCGAGCAGGCCCCCTCGGGGACGACTGAGCGCCGTCAACAGGGACGACTCCAGCAGAGCTGGGATTCCTCCGGGGAAAGGCGCAGAGCACAGGGCCCATCCCGGTGGAGGTCCCGCAGCCGTCCCAGGCGCAGGCCCTGGTAGCACAGCGTGCAAAAGGAGCAAGCCCAAAGCTTGGCCCTTGCCAGCGCACTCCAGGGCAGCGCAGCGCAGCGAGCCCCGGGAAAGAAAAGGACCTTGAGATGGTGGTGCTAGTGCTGCTGAGTAAAAAGGGTTTTCCTTATGCTTCAAAGGAATCGCCTGTGTTTCATCGTGTGCCCCTTGCCTCTTGTGCTGCCACTGGGCCCTGCTGGGAAGAGTCTGGCTCCGTCTTCCAAACCCCCAGCCCCCAGTGCTGTCCCAAAGCGGGCATTCGTTACTCGGTGTGCAATAAATCAACCTACACACAGAGTCGAGAGATCCTTTTATTTCGAGAGTGCGCAAAATCGGGGGCTAGGTGGTAAATCCACAAAGCTAGCACACCAAGGATTTCTGTATCATTCTAGTTATGCAGTTTTTCTCAGCCAGAAGCTGCCTCTTGTTCCGCCCCTATTCCATGATTGCTTAAATTATTTGCATGTTGCTTACACTGCAGTTCTCACTTAGGCATGCCCAGTGGGGAAGGGTCTCCCCACTCTTAGGGCTCTTCAAGCTAGTGCGTGTGATTTTTAGTATTCTAATGATATTAGAATGAAGATAGTTTACTCTCAGTTAGAACTAGATACTGCTTCTGCTGACTGATTAGATCTATACCTATTCCCTGGATGTTCCTAACGTGAAGGACAAACATCGTCGCCAGTGCTGATTAGGAGTTCCTCCCCTGTTCATTCCTGGCAACCTCAAGGATAGGTCCTCCGCTCCTAAGTCTTCACCATTAAAATTCCTTCCAAAGTGAAAATTGGCAAGTTCAGTTAATAATTCTCCCGACTCAGGTAACAATTCCCCCCTTTGAGGCATGCGAAATATATACATATATCATCGCAAGTCTCACCATTCAGTACTTACTTAAAGTATGAAGAACTAATTTTTTTGCACAACTAAAAGTGATACATGTTAAAACTGGGATTATTATTTACAACAATTAGGGATTGTAATAAGCTAGCTAGCCAACCAGTCAGGGAGAATCCAAATCCATGTAGCAGTTTATTTAGCCAACCATCGCTAATAGAATCTTGGGAGTCTCTACTAGCCTGGGCCACCAGTTTAACCTTCCCAAAGTCCCTTCTTTACTGTCTGGCTCAAAGTATGTTTCTGGTGCAGGCAGACTGCACCTCCTTAGTTACATTCTGGAAGTCTTCAGTTTTAGTGGTTGGACTTTCTCAGATATTCAGGTCCCTTGTGGAGCAAATTTTACTCAGGTATAGTGAATCCGGGAGTTGACACCTCGAACCTTAACAGCGGTATAAGTAGTCAACAATACTCGCTGAGGCCCCTTCCAACGTTCTTTTAAAGGTTCATCCTTCCATGTAGCCGTGGATAAGAACCCTGTCTCCTGGCCGAAACAAATGCACTGCGGTGTCCAGAGGTACAGGAGCTCTCTCATGCAAATATCTGTGAAGGGCAGATAAAACACGCCCTAATGATAGCATATAATTCGTTAACGTCTGATTTCCCCTTAGGTGCATCTGCTCACCTTTCCCTGTTACATTAGTCACCGGATATGGCTTACCATCTAAAATTCAAAGGGGCTTACTCCCTCTCTAACTCTAGGGGTCATTCCAATTCTCAGTAGTGCCCTGGGTAAAACATCAGCCCATTTCGTGTGTGTTTCTTGACAGAGTTTGGCAACTTGTCTTTTCAAAGGCTGATTCATTCTTTCTAGTCTTCCGCTTGATTGGGGTCTCCAAGGAGTATGCCCATCCCGTTGAAATCTTAAGCATTTCGCAACTTCTTGTACTACTTTGGCTACAAAATGGGGACCGTTCTCGGAAGATACACCTTCAGGGATTCCAGCTCTGGGCAGTATTTCCTTTCGTAAGATTCTAACTACTTCCCTTGATCTGTTGGTTCGACACGGGAAAGCTTCTGGCCAACCTGAAAAAGTGTCCACCAGTACCAGCAAGGACCTCTAGTGGCCACACCTAGGCAATTCAGAAAAATCAAGCTGCCAGTATTCGCCAGGAACACGTCCCCTTCTAACTTCTCCGAGAGGAGGTCGTTTTTGTATTTGCGGATTCTTTTTACAGCACACCAAACACTCTTTTACAATCCTGTCAGCATATTTTTGCATTCGTGCACCTATAGCCTATTTCTTGATGCTGGTTAGCATAGCATCGGCTCCCGTATGTGTTTCTTGGTGGCTCCTCTTCATTCATTCTCTCGCCAATGGAGTAGTCACGATCCCTTGGCCCCTCTCAGTAGTCCACCATCCATCTTTAGACTTTGTGCACTTCAGTGATTTGGCTAGTTGATCATCTTTTCAGAGGTTTTTTTTTTTTGGGGGGGGTGGGGGTGGGGGGCAGGTCCATCAAAATCGTCTTGGTTGGAACCTGTAACAGTGTCGGAATCTCTGGCCCATATTGAACAGGAGTCCCTTGGGAGGAGAGGAAACCTCTCTCCTTCCATATTGCTCCATGTGCAATGAACCACCCCGAAGGCATATTTAAAACCTGTATAAATAGCAACCTTTGTCCCTTTAGACCGTTCTAAGGCTCGACTTAAAGCAGTCATTTCTGCTTTCTGGGCAGAGGTATTTGGGGGTAAAGCGGATGATTCTGCCTCCCCTTGCAAAGTCACCACTGCATATCACTGCATATCAAGGCAGCTTGGTATTGAATCAATCTGCTTGGTGAAAGCCAGTGATGTCCTTCTGGGTCTAATACCGCGAAAACGGCATGAGGCACCTATCAGTTTCCGTGCCTCTTTAATCAAGAACACTGTTGCGCCAACTGCTCTGAGGCATGCTGGCCATCCTTTACTCACATCATCCAGTTGTTTAGAAAAGTAGGCTACTGGTCGGCTCTTCCATTCTCCCAAGGTCTCTGTCAAAACTCCTATTGCTACGTGTTGTCGCTCACGCGCTTATAACACATCCACATACTGCAGCAAAGGAACAGGAGGATTCCTACCTTGCCAGTCCTCCAGTTCCTTAGCAAGCCCGTTACCAAAGAGCCTTGGGCTCTTCTTAAATCCTTGCAGTAGCACACTCCAGCAAAGTTGAGTTTTCCGACCCGTGCTAGGGCTTTCCCATTCAAAGGCGACTAGGTTTTGACATCAACAGTTACTCGGTTGATTTCTCTTCAATCTTCTCCTGACTGATATTCCTGGGTGTGGGGTTTCTTTGCTGCTAAAATAGGGGGATTAGACTCTGACTGACATTCTTGCAATAATCCATTTTGGACAAAGGCATTTATCAAAGGTTCCAAACCTTGCCTGGCCTCTAACTTAATAGGATATTGTTTTTTTCTTACCGCTTGTGCTCCAGGTTTTAATTCAACTTTTACCGCTGTTGCATTCGCTGCTCGTCCGGGCTTCCCGGTGGCCCATACGAAGGCCTTTACGGCACCCAGGATTGCACTGGGAATTCCCGCCCTTTACAACTGCTTCTCGCTTATCACGCAGAACTGGGCTCTCCAAGCCCTTTCCTTTGGCACATGGAACTGTATCAATTGATCAGAAAAGGTTAGCTGAGCCCTTGGTTCACACAACAAATCTGGTCCGAGGAGAGGCAAGGGGCACTCTGGCAGACAGAAAGACTTATGAGTTCAAGTTGTATCTCCAGTTGTGCATTCCATGGGCTTTAAAAATGGTTTCAAAGCACGCTTTCCCGTGACCCCAACGACTGCCAGATGAGTTTTACTTCAAGGTCCTTTACAACTCGTAAGCACAGAGTACCTTGCTGCAGTGTCTATTAAAAAAGTCTATAGTTTCCTTCCCCAGCTTTCCTGGAAGCAGGGCATCGGCTGGGGACACTTCAAAAAGTTCCCCCGCTTCCCTTCAATCCCAATTGAAGGGTTTCTAGCATAATTAAATGCCCTCCAGGACCCGGCCCCCCTTTCACCATTGCTTTCTGAAATTCCCTCTTCTGGGGGCCTTCTTTCTCCCACCGGACACCGTCTGCACTTTGGGGACGCTCGCTCTTCCAATGCCCTTCTTCTTTACAATACGCACATTGAGTTGGTCCTCATGTTCCCGGTCTTCTAGGGCTGCGGTTATATCCGCGACCCCTTCCTCTTCCTACTAATCCTCCCTTACCTCGTCCTCTGCCTCTTCCAGAATTTCCTGCAACAGCAGCTGCTAGTAGAGAAGCTTGTAACCTTCGATCCTTCTCTTTCTCTTTCAGTTTTTCTCCTTTTCTCTACTTCCTCCCTAGTATTCTATAAGCTATTTCTATTACTTGTGAAATCAACATACCTCCTACCCCATCCACTTGCTGTAGCTTTCGCCTAATGTCTGCTGCTGACTGCCCGATAAACAACATAGGAAACATTTTCCTGTTGGCTTCATCCTCCGGATCCAAATCAGTCCATTTCCTAGCACTTTCACAGAGTCTGTCATAGAATGATGAGGGGTCTTCACGCCCCCCTTGCCTTCTTTCATACAACTTGGACACGTTCTTTAGTCTTGGAACCCTGTGCCTAACTCCCTACAGGATCAACTGTTGATATTGCTTGATCATTGCTTTCCCAGCACCGATATTGGGATCCCATTCTGCTCCTGATTTGGGCATGTGTCTTTCAGGCTCATTATCAACATTTTGTCGTTCGTTTTCCTCCCTAGCCTTTTCCAATATTAAACGTTTCTCCTCCGTAGACAAGAAAGTGTTTAGTAAAGCCTCGACATGGCTCCAATTGGGATTATGTGTAACCATAATTGTTTCTAACAACTGATGCATTTTCTCTGCGTTTTCTCGACAAGACCCTACAGGTTGCTTCCAGTTTAGCAAATCGGGGGCTGTAAAAGGCACACGCACAAATACTGGCAACCCTTCTGGCCCTATCGCTTGCTGAAGCGGTGCCTGCGTTACTGGTCGTTGTGCTCTAGTTCTTCCTGCTATTCCCGTTTCAGCATCGCATGGTGATTCCTCATCACTCTTTGATTCTTCTTTTTTACTTTTAGCTGCTAACATTTGCACTTCCTCTGGTTCCTCAAACTCTTTAATACAACCTTTCCCGATGTCACATACAGAACAACATTCCCACCTCCGTTTCTCCTGCCCCTTTTCAGCCAAGACATATAGACCATTAGAGGCATTAGCCATCAATTTACAGTTTTTCCTCATCTCATAATCATTTTGTAAAGTGAAAAACAAATCCACATATGGTACTTCATCCCATTCTCCCAACCTTCTACAAAACAACATTGACTGCAAAGTAGTATTATAATCCCAAGTTCCATTGTCAGGCCATTTTTCCTCGTCCTCTAAGTTATACATAGGCCACCATTGATTACAATACCGTTTCAATCTGATTTCCATTAGGGCATCCCCACCAAAGTTTTCCAGTTTTTCAGGATGCATCCTAAGGGAGAACAAAGGGCTATCTCAGCAGAGCAAACCCACCCCAGGGCATAATTATTTTCCAGAATTCCTTAACCAAGACTTCGTATGCTCGGCTATTTAGGAAGAGAGCCCCCTGCTGCTTCTTCCTCCATGTCTACCTGTAGAAGCCAACGCTACTACTGCACTCCTTCAATGGAGCGACTTACGTAGAGCTACAGAAACACAAACAACCTTTGTTCCCTCTATCGATATCTCTCTTTCAGCGTTGCACCGTCGTGTCGTTCACTGTCCCGCCACGGAGCTGGAACCACCCGAGTCCCCGATCAAAAGGTCGATGCGTGCTGGAGTCCACGCAGCTCTTGGGCTCCCCGGCAAGCGCAGCGAGTCGAGCCGGGCAAGGCTTGCCCCATCTGTATGTGAGGGCTTATGGGCCTGGCGTCAGCGGCTCAGAGCCTGGGGCTCGGCTCCCAGCGCCTTGGAAGACCTCTCCTGACAGCCCCCCAGCGTGGGCACACACACGACCATCACCGTGCTGAAAGCATCCCCTGTTCCCAGCCACCCCACGACCCTGAGGACACAGATCTCACTCGGCCACCAGCTCCCACACGACCTGCTCCCAGCTCCTACACGCTCAGGGCTCAGAGCAGGGCTCGGGCACAGCAGCAGCCCCATGTGCCCTGCTCCAGGCCCACCAAGGCTTTTCCTTCCTGCACTTGGGGCCAGACGCCTCCTCTCTGGGGCTCCGCTGTGGCTCCCGGCCCCAGCACCAGCCACCACCTCCCCAGCACGGCCGGGCACCCGGGAACGGCCCCCCTGCTGTTGGCAGAGGAGGGAGGACTTGCCAGGCGATGGCGGCCTTTTGCCTGGAGCCAGCAAAAGCTACTGCAGCAGGCACTGCTGGAGGAGGCCACTTGAGATCTGCCCTGCCCTCCCTTTCTCAGCACTTCTAACCTCGACTAGGGAGGCTTTGGGGTTTTTCCCCTTGTGTCAAATACAGCCGCAGACACTCGACAAGTTGTGCTTTTCTTTAAAAAAGAAAAAAGAAAGAGTTAGTGAATGCTGTCTTTGCTTCAGTCTTTACTGCTCAGGTCAGCCCTCAGGAACTCCAGACCCTGGAGGCAAGAGAGAAAGTCCGGAGAAAGGAAGACTTCCCCTTGGTCGAGGAGGGTCGGGTTAGAGATCATTTAAGCAAACCTGACATGCACATATCCATGGGCCCCGATGGGATGCACCCACGAGTGCTGAGGGAGCTGGCGGACGTTATTGCTAAGCCACTCTCCATCATCTTTGCAAGATCATGGAGAACAGGAGAGGTGCCTGAAGACTGGAAGAAAGCCAATGTCACCCCAGTCTTCAAAAAGGGCAAGAAGGAGGACCCAGGAAACTACAGGCCAGTCAGCCTCACCTCCATCCCAGGAAAGGTGATGGAGCAGCTCATGCTGGAGGCCATCTCTAAGCATGTGGAGGACAAGGAGGTGATCAGGAGTAGTCAGCATGGCTTCACCAAGGGGAAATCATGCTGAACCAATCTGATAGCCTTCTCTGATGGAATGACTGGCTGGCTGGTTGAGGGGAGAGCAGTGGATGTTGTCTCCCTTGACTTCAGCAAGGCTTTTGACACTCTCTCCCATAACATCCTCACAGACAAGCTCAGGAAGTGTGGGTTAGATGATGTGGGCAGTGAGGTGGATTGAGAACTGGCTGAATGGCAGAGTTTAGAGGGTTGTGATCAGCGGCACAGAGTCTAGTTGGAGGCCTGTAGCTAGCGGTGTCCCCCAGGGGTCAGTACTGGCTCCAGTCTTGTTCAACTTCTTCATCAATGACCTGGATGAAGGGACAGAGTGCACCCTCAGCAAGTTTGCTGACGATACAAAACTGGGAGGAGTGGCCGATGATACCCCAGAGGGCTGTGCTGCCATTCAAAGAGACTTGGACAGGCTGGAGAGGTGGGAGGAGAGGAACCTCATGAAGTTCAGCTAAGGCAAGTGCAGGGTCCTGCACCTGGGGAGGAATAACCCCATGCACCAGTACAGGTTGGGGGCTGACCTGCTGGAAAGCAGCTCTGCCAAGAAGGACCTGGGAGTGCTGCTGGACACCAAGTTCAGCATGAGGCAGCAATGTGCCCTTGTGGCCAAGAAGGCCAATGGTATCCTGGGGTGCATGAGGAAGAGCATCACCAGCAGGTCGAGGGAGGTGATCCTCCCCCTCTACTCAGCCCTGGTGAGGCCACATCTGGAGTACTGCGTCCAGTTCTGGGCTCCCCAGTGCGAGAGAGACATGGCACTACTGGAGCAAGTCCAGCGAAGGGCTGCAAAGATGATTAGGGGACTGGAGCATCTCTCTTATGAGGAAAGACTGAGAGAGCTGGGCCTGTTTAGCCTGGAGAAGAAAAGGCTGAGAGGAGATCTTATTAACGTGTACAAGTATCTGAAGGGAGGGTGTCAAGAGGATGGAGCCAGACTCTTTTCAGTGGTGCCCAGTGACAGGACGCGAGGCAACGGGCACAAACTGAAACACAGACAGTTCCATCTGAACATGAGGAAAAACTTCTTCCCTGTGAGGGTGACAGAGCACTGGAATGGCTTGGCCAGAGAGGTTGTGGAGTCTCCTTCTCTGGAGATATTCAAAACACGCCTGGATGCAATCCTGTGCAATGTGCTCTAGGTGACCCTGCTTGAGCAGGGGAGTTGGACTGCATGATCTCCCGAGGTCCCTTCCAACCTCAACCATTCTGTGATTCTGTGATTCTGTGAAAAGAAAAAAAAGCCCAACTCCTCGATGCAGAACAGGCATTTTGATGGTGTGGGCTTTGTGGGGGTGGAGGAAAGACAGGGAAGGCATTTCTGCTCTCTTGGGCAGAAAACGTTGTCCACTTCACCAGCACAACTCTGACCACATTTGGCCACCCGGAGGGTTGGCAACGTTCGCCTTGAACTCTGCCGAAAGAGGAGAGCAGGAGGAATAACTCGGCAAGGCTGAGCTTTGCACTAACATCCAGCCCCCCACTGCCAGCCAAGCCGAGGCAAAGCCGGGCACAGTCGCGAGCAGCCACGGCCCCACGCAGAAAGAGCCCAAGCAAAGGCGCGGGCTGAAGCCTGCTCTGCACGGCGCTGTGCAAGGCCAGGGCTGCTGCCGGAGGCTGGGGGTCTTCTGGGTGTGGCGCCGAGAGCCCTGTGACGGCAGCAGAGAGCTCCTGTGACTGCCGTGACATCACTGTTGGAGGCAGCCGCACGGGCGGGACGCCCTCACTTTGCCCCGAGCTCCCCGCTGGGCGGCACGCGAGGCGTCCAGGGCCCGGCAGGGCGACCGACGGCTTTGCGTTTGGGGCTTTGCTCTGCGGCCAGCAGCAGCTCTGCCTGGCTGACTCGGGGGCTGTGGACCCCGCGCGGCTGCTGTGCTGCGGCCGGGGGCGCCCAGAGGGTGCCGGCGCTTTGGGCAGCCCTGCAGGTGCACGGGGGGTTCCCCGTTGGGCACGGAGGGACTGACGTGCGCAGGTGAGCTGTGCTGCTGCAAGGCAGGCAGGCAGCGTGGCCGGCAGTGGCGGCTGCGGGCGCTGCTTGGCACTGCCTCGATGCAACACTGCAGGGTGAGGATGGGGGGGGGGGGGAGATGTCACCCCCACAACGTAGCCCGTAGCCCATAGCCTGTAGCCCAGCCGGTCCCTTTGCCACAGCCTTGCTTGCCCTCGCTGGGTGGGGACGACCTTCTGCCGGGACCTCCCCTGCTTGAGGGGAAGTGTTGCTGGGGAAAGCCAGAGCCGGTTGGGGGGGGGGGTCTTTCTGGGGGGTCTTTAGGCTTCCTTGCAAATGGGCCTTGTGCTGCTTCATGGCAGCCTTCAAGAAGCCTGTGCAGCTCTTTGGCTCTCCCCTTCCACAGCTTTGCTGCTTTCTCCTGCCTTCGTCTCGAGGACAGGTCACGAGCTCTAGGTCTCTCTCCTTTGCAGAACATGACAGCATCAGAAGACTTTCGAGGCAACGGCGGCTCTTCCCCGGGCGCCAGCACGAGTCGGCTGCCTCAGGCAACAGCGCCGGATGCCTCTGAAGACCTGCTGTGCCCCATCTGCCTGGACACAGCGGACAACGCCGCCTACGTGGCCTTCTGCATGCACCGCTTCTGCTTTGGCTGCATCCGGCAGTGGTCAGCCACCAGAGCCGAGTGCCCGCTCTGCCAGCGGCCTTTCACCTCCATCCTGCACACGGTGCGAGCTGACAACGACTTTGAGGAGTACCGCCTGGGGCGCTCCCACAGCAGCTCGTCCGCTGGCCATGCAGGAGGGAGATTTCGTTCCCGCTCTGCGGCAAGGAGGAGGCACCGTTCATCAGTGCACCAGCACAGCAGCTCCTCCACCAGTGACATTGCCCACAGCAGCTCCTCCGCTGGCCATGGAGGAGGGAGGTCTCCTTCCCACTCGGCAGCAAGAAGGCGGCACCGTTTGTCAGTGCACCAGCACAGCAGCTCCTCCAGCAGCGACAGGGCCCACAGCAGCTCCTCCACCACTGACAGTGCCCACAGCAGCTCCTCCACCATCAACAGTGCCCACAGCAGCCCCTCCACCACTGACAGTGCCCACAGCAGCTCCTCCACCATCAACAGTGCCCACAGCAGCTCCTCCACCACTGACAGGGCCCACAGCAGCTCCTCCACCACTGACAGTGCCCACAGCAGCTCCTCCACCATCAACAGTGCCCACAGCAGCCCCTCCACCACTGACAGTGCCCACAGCAGCTCCTCCACCATCAACAGTGCCCACAGCAGCTCCTCCACCACTGACAGTGCCCACAGCAGCTCCTCCACCATCAACAGTGCCCACAGCAGCTCCTCCACCAGTGACAGTGGCCACAGCAGCTCGTCCGCTGACCTTCGAGGAGGGAGATTTCGTTCCCGCTCTGCTGCAAGGAGGCGGCACCATTCTTCAGCGCACCGGCACAGCAGCTCCTCCAGCAGCGACAGTGGCCATGCTGCAGCCTCCGAGAGGTCCCGAAGCAGGTCCCCGCCGAGGCACAACCAGGATGGCCACCGCCACCTCCGGCACGCAGCGAGGGGCTACGACCCCGCAGGGAGGAGCAGGCAGCGACGGAGCGGGGCTCACGCCACTGCTCCTGCTGGCCCTTGGGAAAGACCCCCAGGCAGCGGCCGATTGCGGCGCAGGTCGCGCAGCGCTGGCGGCAGCAGGAGACGGGAAGCAGCTTCTCCAGGCTGGCACCAGCACGCCTCCCCGTCGTGGCGCCACCAGGCCCCTGGGCGGGAGGACGCTCCGGGGCCCTCCTACGCCAGCGCTGCACGGGCTCCTGCGCCAACAGCTTCTCGCGGGGAGACCTCGGAGAGCTCTGCCCATGAGTCGGCCAGCTCTGCCCCCGCAGCGCACACCCGGCCCCCGGCGCGGGGCCAAGCACGGCAGGAGCAGCGAAGGAGGCGCAGCAGCAGAAGGCGGCGCAGCAGGCGCCCGGAGCCTTCCCCTGCCCGAGAGAGCCACCGCAGCAGGTCGCCCAGGCGAGGCGTCGAGCAGGCCCCCTCGGGGACGACTGAGCGCCGTCAACAGGGACGACTCCAGCAGAGCTGGGATTCCTCCGGGGAAAGGCGCAGAGCACAGGGCCCATCCCGGTGGAGGTCCCGCAGCCGTCCCAGGCGCAGGCCCTGGTAGCACAGCGTGCAAAAGGAGCAAGCCCAAAGCTTGGCCCTTGCCAGCGCACTCCAGGGCAGCGCAGCGCAGCGAGCCCCGGGAAAGAAAAGGACCTTGAGATGGTGGTGCTAGTGCTGCTGAGTAAAAAGGGTTTTCCTTATGCTTCAAAGGAATCGCCTGTGTTTCATCGTGTGCCCCTTGCCTCTTGTGCTGCCACTGGGCCCTGCTGGGAAGAGTCTGGCTCCGTCTTCCAAACCCCCAGCCCCCAGTGCTGTCCCAAAGCGGGCATTCGTTACTCGGTGTGCAATAAATCAACCTACACACAGAGTCGAGAGATCCTTTTATTTCGAGAGTGCGCAAAATCGGGGGCTAGGTGGTAAATCCACAAAGCTAGCACACCAAGGATTTCTGTATCATTCTAGTTATGCAGTTTTTCTCAGCCAGAAGCTGCCTCTTGTTCCGCCCCTATTCCATGATTGCTTAAATTATTTGCATGTTGCTTACACTGCAGTTCTCACTTAGGCATGCCCAGTGGGGAAGGGTCTCCCCACTCTTAGGGCTCTTCAAGCTAGTGCGTGTGATTTTTAGTATTCTAATGATATTAGAATGAAGATAGTTTACTCTCAGTTAGAACTAGATACTGCTTCTGCTGACTGATTAGATCTATACCTATTCCCTGGATGTTCCTAACGTGAAGGACAAACATCGTCGCCAGTGCTGATTAGGAGTTCCTCCCCTGTTCATTCCTGGCAACCTCAAGGATAGGTCCTCCGCTCCTAAGTCTTCACCATTAAAATTCCTTCCAAAGTGAAAATTGGCAAGTTCAGTTAATAATTCTCCCGACTCAGGTAACAATTCCCCCCTTTGAGGCATGCGAAATATATACATATATCATCGCAAGTCTCACCATTCAGTACTTACTTAAAGTATGAAGAACTAATTTTTTTGCACAACTAAAAGTGATACATGTTAAAACTGGGATTATTATTTACAACAATTAGGGATTGTAATAAGCTAGCTAGCCAACCAGTCAGGGAGAATCCAAATCCATGTAGCAGTTTATTTAGCCAACCATCGCTAATAGAATCTTGGGAGTCTCTACTAGCCTGGGCCACCAGTTTAACCTTCCCAAAGTCCCTTCTTTACTGTCTGGCTCAAAGTATGTTTCTGGTGCAGGCAGACTGCACCTCCTTAGTTACATTCTGGAAGTCTTCAGTTTTAGTGGTTGGACTTTCTCAGATATTCAGGTCCCTTGTGGAGCAAATTTTACTCAGGTATAGTGAATCCGGGAGTTGACACCTCGAACCTTAACAGCGGTATAAGTAGTCAACAATACTCGCTAAGGCCCCTTCCAACGTTCTTTTAAAGGTTCATCCTTCCATGTAGCCGTGGATAAGAACCCTGTCTCCTGGCCGAAACAAATGCACTGCGGTGTCCAGAGGTACAGGAGCTCTCTCATGCAAATATCTGTGAAGGGCAGATAAAACACGCCCTAATGATAGCATATAATTCGTTAACGTCTGATTTCCCCTTAGGTGCATCTGCTCACCTTTCCCTGTTACATTAGTCACCGGATATGGCTTACCATCTAAAATTCAAAGGGGCTTACTCCCTCTCTAACTCTAGGGGTCATTCCAATTCTCAGTAGTGCCCTGGGTAAAACATCAGCCCATTTCGTGTGTGTTTCTTGACAGAGTTTGGCAACTTGTCTTTTCAAAGGCTGATTCATTCTTTCTAGTCTTCCGCTTGATTGGGGTCTCCAAGGAGTATGCCCATCCCGTTGAAATCTTAAGCATTTCGCAACTTCTTGTACTACTTTGGCTACAAAATGGGGACCGTTCTCGGAAGATACACCTTCAGGGATTCCAGCTCTGGGCAGTATTTCCTTTCGTAAGATTCTAACTACTTCCCTTGATCTGTTGGTTCGACACGGGAAAGCTTCTGGCCAACCTGAAAAAGTGTCCACCAGTACCAGCAAGGACCTCTAGTGGCCACACCTAGGCAATTCAGAAAAATCAAGCTGCCAGTATTCGCCAGGAACACGTCCCCTTCTAACTTCTCCGAGAGGAGGTCGTTTTTGTATTTGCGGATTCTTTTTACAGCACACCAAACACTCTTTTACAATCCTGTCAGCATATTTTTGCATTCGTGCACCTATAGCCTATTTCTTGATGCTGGTTAGCATAGCATCGGCTCCCGTATGTGTTTCTTGGTGGCTCCTCTTCATTCATTCTCTCGCCAATGGAGTAGTCACGATCCCTTGGCCCCTCTCAGTAGTCCACCATCCATCTTTAGACTTTGTGCACTTCAGTGATTTGGCTAGTTGATCATCTTTTCAGAGGTTTTTTTTTTTTGGGGGGGGTGGGGGTGGGGGGCAGGTCCATCAAAATCATCTTGGTTGGAACCTGTAACAGTGTCGGAATCTCTGGCCCATATTGAACAGGAGTCCCTTGGGAGGAGAGGAAACCTCTCTCCTTCCATATTGCTCCATGTGCAATGAACCACCCCGAAGGCATATTTAAAACCTGTATAAATAGCAACCTTTGTCCCTTTAGACCGTTCTAAGGCTCGACTTAAAGCAGTCATTTCTGCTTTCTGGGCAGAGGTATTTGGGGGTAAAGCGGATGATTCTGCCTCCCCTTGCAAAGTCACCACTGCATATCACTGCATATCAAGGCAGCTTGGTATTGAATCAATCTGCTTGGTGAAAGCCAGTGATGTCCTTCTGGGTCTAATACCGCGAAAACGGCATGAGGCACCTATCAGTTTCCGTGCCTCTTTAATCAAGAACACTGTTGCGCCAACTGCTCTGAGGCATGCTGGCCATCCTTTACTCACATCATCCAGTTGTTTAGAAAAGTAGGCTACTGGTCGGCTCTTCCATTCTCCCAAGGTCTCTGTCAAAACTCCTATTGCTACGTGTTGTCGCTCACGCGCTTATAACACATCCACATACTGCAGCAAAGGAACAGGAGGATTCCTACCTTGCCAGTCCTCCAGTTCCTTAGCAAGCCCGTTACCAAAGAGCCTTGGGCTCTTCTTAAATCCTTGCGGTAGCACACTCCAGCAAAGTTGAGTTTTCCGACCCGTGCTAGGGCTTTCCCATTCAAAGGCGACTAGGTTTTGACATCAACAGTTACTCGGTTGATTTCTCTTCAATCTTCTCCTGACTGATATTCCTGGGTGTGGGGTTTCTTTGCTGCTAAAATAGGGGGATTAGACTCTGACTGACATTCTTGCAATAATCCATTTTGGACAAAGGCATTTATCAAAGGTTCCAAACCTTGCCTGGCCTCTAACTTAATAGGATATTGTTTTTTTCTTACCGCTTGTGCTCCAGGTTTTAATTCAACTTTTACCGCTGTTGCATTCGCTGCTCGTCCGGGCTTCCCGGTGGCCCATACGAAGGCCTTTACGGCACCCAGGATTGCACTGGGAATTCCCGCCCTTTACAACTGCTTCTCGCTTATCACGCAGAACTGGGCTCTCCAAGCCCTTTCCTTTGGCACATGGAACTGTATCAATTGATCAGAAAAGGTTAGCTGAGCCCTTGGTTCACACAACAAATCTGGTCCGAGGAGAGGCAAGGGGCACTCTGGCAGACAGAAAGACTTATGAGTTCAAGTTGTATCTCCAGTTGTGCATTCCATGGGCTTTAAAAATGGTTTCAAAGCACGCTTTCCCGTGACCCCAACGACTGCCAGATGAGTTTTACTTCAAGGTCCTTTACAACTCGTAAGCACAGAGTACCTTGCTGCAGTGTCTATTAAAAAAGTCTATAGTTTCCTTCCCCAGCTTTCCTGGAAGCAGGGCATCGGCTGGGGACACTTCAAAAAGTTCCCCCGCTTCCCTTCAATCCCAATTGAAGGGTTTCTAGCATAATTAAATGCCCTCCAGGACCCGGCCCCCCTTTCACCATTGCTTTCTGAAATTCCCTCTTCTGGGGGCCTTCTTTCTCCCACCGGACACCGTCTGCACTTTGGGGACGCTCGCTCTTCCAATGCCCTTCTTCTTTACAATACGCACATTGAGTTGGTCCTCATGTTCCCGGTCTTCTAGGGCTGCGGTTATATCCGCGACCCCTTCCTCTTCCTACTAATCCTCCCTTACCTCGTCCTCTGCCTCTTCCAGAATTTCCTGCAACAGCAGCTGCTAGTAGAGAAGCTTGTAACCTTCGATCCTTCTCTTTCTCTTTCAGTTTTTCTCCTTTTCTCTACTTCCTCCCTAGTATTCTATAAGCTATTTCTATTACTTGTGAAATCAACATACCTCCTACCCCATCCACTTGCTGTAGCTTTCGCCTAATGTCTGCTGCTGACTGCCCGATAAACAACATAGGAAACATTTTCCTGTTGGCTTCATCCTCCGGATCCAAATCAGTCCATTTCCTAGCACTTTCACAGAGTCTGTCATAGAATGATGAGGGGTCTTCACGCCCCCCTTGCCTTCTTTCATACAACTTGGACACGTTCTTTAGTCTTGGAACCCTGTGCCTAACTCCCTACAGGATCAACTGTTGATATTGCTTGATCATTGCTTTCCCAGCACCGATATTGGGATCCCATTCTGCTCCTGATTTGGGCATGTGTCTTTCAGGCTCATTATCAACATTTTGTCGTTCGTTTTCCTCCCTAGCCTTTTCCAATATTAAACGTTTCTCCTCCGTAGACAAGAAAGTGTTTAGTAAAGCCTCGACATGGCTCCAATTGGGATTATGTGTAACCATAATTGTTTCTAACAACTGATGCATTTTCTCTGCGTTTTCTCGACAAGACCCTACAGGTTGCTTCCAGTTTAGCAAATCGGGGGCTGTAAAAGGCACACGCACAAATACTGGCAACCCTTCTGGCCCTATCGCTTGCTGAAGCGGTGCCTGCGTTACTGGTCGTTGTGCTCTAGTTCTTCCTGCTATTCCCGTTTCAGCATCCCATGGTGATTCCTCATCACTCTTTGATTCTTCTTTTTTACTTTTAGCTGCTAACATTTGCACTTCCTCTGGTTCCTCAAACTCTTTAATACAACCTTTCCCGATGTCACATACAGAACAACATTCCCACCTCCGTTTCTCCTGCCCCTTTTCAGCCAAGACATATAGACCATTAGAGGCATTAGCCATCAATTTACAGTTTTTCCTCATCTCATAATCATTTTGTAAAGTGAAAAACAAATCCACATATGGTACTTCATCCCATTCTCCCAACCTTCTACAAAACAACATTGACTGCAAAGTAGTATTATAATCCCAAGTTCCATTGTCAGGCCATTTTTCCTCGTCCTCTAAGTTATACATAGGCCACCATTGATTACAATACCGTTTCAATCTGATTTCCATTAGGGCATCCCCACCAAAGTTTTCCAGTTTTTCAGGATGCATCCTAAGGGAGAACAAAGGGCTATCTCAGCAGAGCAAACCCACCCCAGGGCATAATTATTTTCCAGAATTCCTTAACCAAGACTTCGTATGCTCGGCTATTTAGGAAGAGAGCCCCCTGCTGCTTCTTCCTCCATGTCTACCTGTAGAAGCCAACGCTACTACTGCACTCCTTCAATGGAGCGACTTACGTAGAGCTACAGAAACACAAACAACCTTTGTTCCCTCTATCGATATCTCTCTTTCAGCGTTGCACCGTCGTGTCGTTCACTGTCCCGCCACGGAGCTGGAACCACCCGAGTCCCCGATCAAAAGGTCGATGCGTGCTGGAGTCCACGCAGCTCTTGGGCTCCCCGGCAAGCGCAGCGAGTCGAGCCGGGCAAGGCTTGCCCCATCTGTATGTGAGGGCTTATGGGCCTGGCGTCAGCGGCTCAGAGCCTGGGGCTCGGCTCCCAGCGCCTTGGAAGACCTCTCCTGACAGCCCCCCAGCGTGGGCACACACACGACCATCACCGTGCTGAAAGCATCCCCTGTTCCCAGCCACCCCACGACCCTGAGGACACAGATCTCACTCGGCCACCAGCTCCCACACGACCTGCTCCCAGCTCCTACACGCTCAGGGCTCAGAGCAGGGCTCGGGCACAGCAGCAGCCCCATGTGCCCTGCTCCAGGCCCACCAAGGCTTTTCCTTCCTGCACTTGGGGCCAGACGCCTCCTCTCTGGGGCTCCGCTGTGGCTCCCGGCCCCAGCACCAGCCACCACCTCCCCAGCACGGCCGGGCACCCGGGAACGGCCCCCCTGCTGTTGGCAGAGGAGGGAGGACTTGCCAGGGGATGGCGGCCTTTTGCCTGGAGCCAGCAAAAGCTACTGCAGCAGGCACTGCTGGAGGAGGCCACTTGAGATCTGCCCTGCCCTCCCTTTCTCAGCACTTCTAACCTCGACTAGGGAGGCTTTGGGGGTTTTCCCCTTGTGTCAAATACAGCCGCAGACACTCGACAAGTTGTGCTTTTCTTGAAAAAAGAAAAAAGAAAAGGGAAAAAAAGCCCCAACTCCTCAATGCAGAACAGACATTTTGATGGTGCCAGGGTGGCGGGTGGAGGAAAGAGAGGGAAGGTTGTGCTGGACTCTTTGGCACAAAAAGCTGTCCGCTTCACCAGCACACCTCTGACCGCATTTGGTCCCCCTGAGGGCTGGCAACCTTCGCCTTGAACTCTGCCGAAAGAGGAGAGCAGGAGGAATAACTCGGCAAGGCTGAGCTCTGCACTAACATCCAGCCCCCCACTGCCAGCCAAGCCGAGGCAAAGCCGGGCACAGTCGCAAGCAGCCACGGCCCCACGCAGAAAGAGCCCAAGCAAAGGCGCCGGCTGAAGCCTGCTCTGCACGGCGCTGTGCCAGGCCAGGGCTGCTGCCGGAGGCTGGGGGTCTTCTGGGTGTGGCGCCGAGAGCCCTGTGACAGCAGCAGAGAGCTCCTGTGACTGCCGTGACATCACTGTTGGAGGCAGCCGCACGGGCGGGACGCCCTCACTTTGCCCCGAGCTCCCCGCTGGGCGGCACGCGAGGCGTCCAGGGCCCGGCAGGGCGACCGACGGCTTTGCGTTTGGGGCTTTGCTCTGCGGCCAGCAGCAGCTCTGCCTGGCTGACTCGGGGGCTGTGGACCCCGCGCGGCTGCTGTGCTGCGGCCGGGGGCGCCCAGAGGGTGCCGGCGCTTTGGGCAGCCCTGCAGGTGCACGGGGGGTTCCCCGTTGGGCACGGAGGGACTGACGTGCGCAGGTGAGCTGTGCTGCTGCAAGGCAGGCAGGCAGCGTGGCCGGCAGTGGCGGCTGCGGGCGCTGCTTGGCACTGCCTCGATGCAACACTGCAGGGTGAGGATGGGGGGGGGGAGATGTCACCCCCACACCGTAGCCCATAGCCCATAGCCCGTAGCCCAGCCGGTCCCTTTGCCACAGCCTTGCTTGCCCTCGCTGGGTGGGGACGACCTTCTGCCGGGACCTCCCCTGCTTGAGGGGAAGCGTTGCTGGGGAAAGCCAGAGCCGGTTGGGGGGGGGTGTCTTTCTGGGGGGTCTTTAGGCTTCCTTG
Organism: Apteryx mantelli; assembly: GCF_036417845.1. Classification (NCBI taxonomy): domain Eukaryota; kingdom Metazoa; phylum Chordata; class Aves; order Apterygiformes; family Apterygidae; genus Apteryx; species Apteryx mantelli. The sequence goes on along the minus strand of NC_089986.1, from coordinate 31,252,820 downwards.
CAAATGGGCCTTGTGCTGCTTCATGGCAGCCTTCAAGAAGCCTGTGCAGCTCTTTGGCTCTCCCCTTCCACAGCTTTGCTGCTTTCTCCTGCCTTCGTCTCGAGGACAGGTCACGAGCTCTAGGTCTCTCTCCTTTGCAGAACATGACATCGTCAGAAGACTTTCGAGGCAACGGCGGCTCTTCCCCGGGCGCCAGCATGAGTCGGCTGCCTCAGGCAACAGCGCCGGATGCCTCTGAAGACCTGCTGTGCCCCATCTGCCTGGACACAGCGGACAACGCCGCCTACGTGGCCTTCTGCATGCACCGCTTCTGCTTTGGCTGCATCCGGCAGTGGTCAGCCACCAGAGCCGAGTGCCCGCTCTGCCAGCGGCCTTTCACCTCCATCCTGCACACGGTGCGAGCTGACAACGACTTTGAGGAGTACCGCCTGGGGCGCTCCCACAGCAGCTCGTCCGCTGGCCATGCAGGAGGGAGATTTCGTTCCCGCTCTGCGGCAAGGAGGAGGCACCGTTCATCAGTGCACCAGCACAGCAGCTCCTCCACCAGTGACATTGCCCACAGCAGCTCCTCCGCTGGCCATGGAGGAGGGAGATCTCCTTCCCACTCGGCAGCAAGAAGGCGGCACCGTTTGTCAGTGCACCAGCACAGCAGCTCCTCCAGCAGCGACAGGGCCCACAGCAGCTCCTCCACCACTGACAGTGCCCACAGCAGCTCCTCCACCATCAACAGTGCCCACAGCAGCTCCTCCACCACTGACAGTGCCCACAGCAGCTCCTCCACCAGTGACAGTGGCCACAGCAGCTCGTCCGCTGACCTTCGAGGAGGGAGATTTCGTTCCCGCTCTGCTGCAAGGAGGCGGCACCATTCTTCAGCGCACCGGCACAGCAGCTCCTCCAGCAGCGACAGTGGCCATGCTGCGGCCTCCGAGAGGTCCCGAAGCAGGTCCCCGCCGAGGCACAACCAGGATGGCCATCGCCACCTCCGGCACGCAGCGAGGGGCTACGACCCCGCAGGGAGGAGCAGGCAGCGACGGAGCGGGGCTCACGCCACTGCTCCTGCTGGCCCTTGGGAAAGACCCCCAGGCAGCGGCCGATTGCGGCGCAGGTCGCGCAGCGCTGGCGGCAGCAGGAGACGGGAAGCAGCTTCTCCAGGCTGGCACCAGCACGCCTCCCCGTCGTGGCGCCACCAGGCCCCTGGGCGGGAGGACGCTCCGGGGCCCTCCTACGCCAGCGCTGCACGGGCTCCTGCGCCAACAGCTTCTCGCGGGGAGACCTCGGAGAGCTCTGCCCATGAGTCGGCCAGCTCTGCCCCCGCAGCGCACACCCGGCCCCCGGCGCGGGGCCAAGCACGGCAGGAGCAGCGAAGGAGGCGCAGCAGCAGAAGGCGGCGCAGCAGGCGCCCGGAGCCTTCCCCTGCCCGAGAGAGCCACCGCAGCAGGTCGCCCAGGCGAGGCGTCGAGCAGGCCCCCTCGGGGACGACTGAGCGCCGTCAACAGGGACGACTCCAGCAGAGCTGGGATTCCTCCGGGGAAAGGCGCAGAGCACGGGGCCCATCCCGGTGGAGGTCCCGCAGCCGTCCCAGGCGCAGGCCCTGGTAGCACAGCATGCAAAAGGAGCAAGCCCAAAGCTCGGCCCTTGCCAGCGCACTCCAGGGCAGCGCAGCGCAGCGAGCCCCGGGAAAGAAAAGGACCTTGAGATGGTGGTGCTAGTGCTGCTGAGTAAAAAGGGTTTTCCTTATGCTTCAGAGGAATTGCCTGTGTTTCATCGTGTGCCCCTTGCCTCTTGTGCTGTCACTGGGCCCTGCTGGGAAGAGTCTGGCTCTGTCTTCCAAACCCCCAGCCCCCAGCACGTATTTATACACCTGGAGAAGATGCCCCTGAGCCTGCTCTTCTCCAGCCTGAACTGGCCCAGCTCCCTCAGCCACTCCTCAGGCGACCGAGGCTCCAGGCCCTTCCTCAGCTGTGTGGCCCTTGGCTGCACTCGCTGCCGTTCGACCCTGTCTCTCTTGTCCTGGGAGCCCAGAACTGCTTGCAGGACTCCCGTTGTGGTCTCCCCAGTGCTGTCAAGGCAGGTCCTGCTGGGGGGGGGGCTCCAGCACATCAGCCTCCTCCCAAGCTGGCCCTGGGTGCCTCCCCCTACCCCGGGCCCTGGGCTTTCTTGAGCAGGGAGTGGGCAGTGGCCCCGGGTGGTGAGAGCGTGGGGGGACAACTGTGGGGAGCTGCGATCCTGTGGAATGGGAAGTCCGTGGGGCTCATGACTGGAGCTGGACTGGGGACAATGCGACAGCTGGGCTTCCTGTGAGAGCTCTCCCCATAAGCCACCCACTTCTTCCCCCATAGCGCACACCCTGTCCCTGGCGCAGTGCAGCGCAGCGAGCCCCGGGAAAGAAAAGGATCTTGAGATGGTGGTGCCAGTGCCGCTGAGGGGCACTTCAATTCCGGTGCTGAGAATTTCATTATGCACATGCCTCAGACTCTGGTAGTCGCAATGAGGAAGAGCAATCCAGCTGGCACAGACATTTGCCCTTGCTGTGGTCAAACTGCATGGACAGCACCAGGCCCCCTGGTACCTTCCCCCAGGCCTTTGCCTGGCTGGTGAGTTTGCAAGGAGAGCGCCAAAAAGGACTGCCTGTGGACACATCCCTCTTGGAAGGCCGGGAGGAGAACTGGTGGCTAGCAAGGATCTGAAAGACTTTCTCCAAAGGAGAGCACACTTGGAGGAGCCATCCTTTCATAAAGCGATCCTCTCATCTGCCCTTGTGTGCAATCACAGAACCACTGGGGCGGGAAGGGACCTCTGGAGATGGCCTAGCGCAACCCAGCCTGCTCAAAGTAGGGTCACCTAGCAGTCTGCCCAGCACCGTGTCCAAGGAGCTTCTGAGTAGCTCCAAGCAGGGGGACTCCACCAACTCTCCGGGCAAGCTGTGGCACTATTTGATCACCCTCAGAATAAAAAGGTTTCTTCTGACCTTCACAGGGAATTGCCTGTATTGCAGTTTGTGCCCCTTGCCTCTTGCCCTGTCATTTTGCACCACGGAGAGGAATCTGGCTCCATCTTCTTTATTCCTGCCCGTCAGGTGTTTACACAGGAAGCAGATCCCTGCTGAGCCTCCAGCACGCTAAACAAGCCCAGCTCTCTCCGCCTCTCCTCACATTTCAGATGCTGCAGGCCCTTAAACATCTTCATGGCTCTTTGCTGCACTCGCTCCACTCCAGCCATGTCTCTCTGGCCTGGGGAGCCCAGCACGGGACACAGCCCTCCAGACAGGCCTCACCAGGACCCAGCAGAGGGCAAGGATCACTTCCCTCCACCTGCTGGCAATGCTCCTTCCAGTGCTGCCCAGCATGCCGTGCCCTTCCCTGCTGCCAGGGCACAGTGCTGGCTCACATTCGGCTTGGTGTCCACCAGGAGCCCCAGCTCCTCTGCAAAGCTGCTTTCCAGCCCGTTGGCCCCCAGCCTCTCCTGCTGTACGGGCTAATTCTTCCCCAGCGGTAGGATTTGGTATTTCCCTAAGCTCAGCTTCCGGAGGTTCCTGGCAGCCCATTTCTCCAGCCTGTCGCAGGCCCGCCCCATGGCGGCACAGCCAGCAGGTGCCTCAAGCCCTCCTCCCCGTTTGCTATCATCTGCAGACCTGCCGCAGATTGGTTCTCTGTCCCATCCTCCAGGTCATTAACGAAGGTGTTCGGCAGCAGTGGCCCCAGTATCCACCCCTGGGGTCCTCCACCAGCGGCTGGCCTCCAGCTGGCCTCTGCGCCACTGGTCACAAGCCTCTGCGCGCCACAGTTCAGCTGGGTTGCAGTCCAGCTCCCCGTCCTTCTCCCTAAGCCGGACTTCATCACGTCTCTAGGGGGATGTTATGGGAGACAGGCACCGAAAGGCAGACTAAAGTCAAGGCAAACAACACCCACTGCTCTCCCCTCGCCCACCAAGCCAGGCATCTCCTCACAGGAGGCTATGAGGATGGTCAGGTCTGATTTCCCCATCCTAAACCCATGCTGACCACTCCCAGACGCCTTCTGGTCCTTCATATGTTTGCAGCTGGTCTCCACGATGCCTTGCTCCATCGCCTTCGCAGTCATCGAGGTGAGCCTGACCGGTGAGTAGCGTTGTGGCGCAGCGAGGCCCGGCTGTTGCCTGGGGATGGGGAGCTGGGAGCTGAGGGCAATAACACCTGCCGGCAGGGCAGCGGCCTCGCCAGCCAGGCCCTGAGTAGCACCCGAGCGAGGCGAACAGGGCAAAGCCAGGGATCAGGCCAGGATCTACCCAGAGTGCAGAGGGATGAGGCTGGACTGAGGTCAAGCTGGGAAGTGAGTCTGCAGGTGCGGGCCAGGATCAGCGGGACCACAGCTGGGCATGGGCACGGCAGTGGCTGAGCTGGAGACCAGCCGTCCTCCCACACAGCTCAGGCAGGCACTGAAGGCCACGTACTGAGCTGAAATGGGCTCTGGGGCCCATGGGCAGTGTGTGGGGGAGGCCCCAGGTGAGGCCGCTGCAGGCCATGAAGGCCTAGGAGTGCACACAAGGCCCTGGCATGTCCTTCCCTGCACCCTCTTTCTTCCCTTCTTCACAATATGGGTGACATTTGCCTTATGCCAGTCCTCAGGAACCTCACCTGACCACCATGATCTGTCAAAGACAACCAGGAGTGACATCAACCAGCTGTCTCGGCAGTCGTGGGTGCTCCGCGTTACATCTCATTGTCCCATTGTCATTTTATAAAGCCTTCCTGTCATCTCCTCTTGCGTCTAATATATCCCAAGACTCTTCCCAAGTTACCTTTCTTTAAAAACAAACTCCAACCCCCCCCCACCCCAAACTCTTCAATGCTGAATGTGCCTTGTCAGGATGCAGGGACTGGGCATGGTGTTGCTCTTCTTTTTGGCAGGAAAACTTTTCTAGTTCGCAAACCGAAATCCGGATGTATTTTCCTCCACTTTTAGAGGGGAAGCATCCTCAGAGGAAGTAAAAGTTTGCCAGTGTGAAGGGCCTTTAACTACATGCCAGGCACTGCCCAAATTCCCAGCCAGGTGCTTCCCTCCTGAGGGCAGTGCTTTGGGCAGGGGGAGGAAAGCTCGACCAACTCTCCCAGCTTCGGGAACTGGCAGAGGTGAGGGCATAGACATTTGGGACAGGGATCAGTGCACAAATGTGGGCCCTCATTCAAGGATGGGGACATGGTGCAGGCCCCGAGCTCCTCCACTGTTAATTCTGGTGAAACCCACAGTTCAGATTAATATAGCTTAATATATCTGTCTATATATTCACATCTTAACCTAGATGATCTGAATCACACTCTTTCCTTCTTCCTTCACTGGCCATTGCTCTGTGTTGGACAATACAATAGCAACCCAGCAGTATGTAGTATGCACACCTTTTTAACTTCTGTACAACTCCTTATTCTTTGAGTGACATGTTTAATACAAAGCAACTGCATCGGAGAAACTCCACTGAGGTCACAAAGTAAAAATGTTTCCTTCTTTTCCTGCAGACTTAATTTCATTGCGAGTTTGATGGCCTTTTCTTACCAGATCAAATGCTATTTATTTGATAAGATTATTGCTGTGCTGCTAACGTATTTATTTTTGCATCAGAAATCCTGATAGCCCATCAACTTCAGCTATGCTTACAGTTGCAGCTGCGCTTGAAACTTTTGAGTGAATGACTCTGGGAAACTGCCAGTGAATCAGACTTACTCTGAAAGAAGATGAAGCCAGACTCTTCTCAGTGATATCCAGTGACAAGAGGCAACAGGCACAAACTTTCAGTTCTCCTAGGCTGTAGATGGGCTACTAGAAGATGCAGTGGGAACCATCCCAGAGCACCTAGGCTCCATGCTAGGCCCCTGCTGGGCTGCAGTGGTTTTGGCCTGAGCACAAATGAAATAAAAGCTATGGTCTCCAGAGAGCTGTCTAGCTGAAAGTGGATAAGTGTTCCCATTATTGTGTAATGGCACATAATGCATTTCTGGCTCATATTCTTTTGGCAGTGCAGAGTTAATTACAACCGAACTGTTAAACATTGCACTTGGATTTCATTTACTGCCTTATTAATGGCATCTGTTCTCCCAGCCAAATGTCTCAGCTGTTTGCTCTTGTTCAAGGAGACTAGAAAAACTCATTGCATAGGTGGCCTATGCCAGCTTACATGCTTTGGCTAGAAAGAGAGTTAAAGGACATGATCAAAGCACTGTGTTTTCATTTGGACCGTACTTGTTTGTTTAATGCATTGCCCCACCAACGCAATGTGGCGTGGGGGTGGGGACGGGGCACATGGGTTCAGTGACCAGCTCTGAAAGATGTGCCTGATAACTAGCAACACCTCTCTTCCCACCCGTCTCCTGGCACTGACCCATGATCTTTTACCATCCTCACAGCTAGTTAAGAAGGTACAATCTTCTCCAGCAAAAGTCATTTGGGATGATTGGGGCTTGGTGCTGCAGGAGCCCCAGCTCGCTCGGAGCCAGGGCTGCCTGACATACCTGCTGCTTCCTCTGAGTGAGGGCTGAAAAAAACAGAGGCATGTCCAGCTGCGGCAGTATCCAGTGCCTTGGCTTCCTTCCTGGCCTGGCTTTGCTGCTTAGCACAGTTACTAAAGAAGCTGAATGCTGGTTTTGTTAAGCAAATTTTGTGGCAATTACAAGTTAAGTGGCTGTAAATCCAGTTGAGAAGTCACTCCATTTAGGGCATGGAGCATAACAGGAGGAGGAGAGCATCTGAAATGGGGAGGCAGGAATCATCAGCCGTGAAGTCTTTAGTGCCGGTAGTGAACAGTGAGACTCATTCCCCGGAGTCAGGGAGCTGCTGGTCCTTTCAGGCAGCACCCATGCGCAGGCAGGCCCTGCTGTTCCCTGAGCAGCCCCTGCTTGCTGAAATCTGCCAAGAACGGCTCACACACGATTTTCTCCCCCCTGCGTTAGAGTGACAGCAATGAGAGACTGTGCGCTTTGAGACTGGGGGTGGAAATCGCCGCTGCAGGCAGCGAGGAGCGTGACTCAGCCAGTCTAGCAAACTCAGGCTTGCCTTCACGCTGCAGCTTCTCAGCAAGGCCCGGGGACTGCTTCTGCAGTCTGATTAGCTGGGAAGCTGCCAGTCACTGTGCCATCCCCTCCTCTCTGCAGTCAGCTCGCAGGCAGCTCAGCCCTCTTCGCTCGTCACCTGCATCTCAAGTGATAAAATGACCTGCTGGAGGGGGATGAAAAGCTGACTTCCCCGTGACGGGCACAGAGCAGAGGAGCAGGCGATGCAGAAGGAGGACACTGCGGGGAAGGTATGGGTTGTCATGTCCGTGGCTGGGCTGGGGGACGGCAGCAAGGGCGAATGCGGTTCATAGCCAATTTTCAGCACCTGCAGACAGGATTTTGCATCTCTGTCTCCATGGGTGCTGTGACCTCCCTGCTGGAGCTGAGAGGTGACCTGATGCCTGGAGCCGGGGTGAGGCGATCTGTGCTGCCTGCAGTGATGCAGGCTGTCAGGCACTTTGGGGTGCAGCCCTCTTCCCGGGGTGCTTGCCGAGCAGACTGGGGGGTGCAGCACGTGCGATGGGAGAGGCTTTGCCTGTGGCCATGGATCTCCTTATGAACAGGTATTCTGGGAATTTTTTCAGCATAGCTGTGTCCAACCCTAGGGTGCCCATGGAGGACCCAGTGGGAGAGTCCTTCCTGCATGTGCTTATGAACTGCTTGTGAGCATGCCATAAATCCCCACCAGCCCACCTTATGGGGCCAGGAGAGTTAGAAATAAGAATTAGGGGTGTATTTGATTTTATTTAGGCAGCTTTTTCTCAGGCAATTAGATCTGCTTTCAGTAATGTTGATGCAGAAGGCCAGTGAGACTGACAAAAAGCCCTTTCCTCCCTGCTCCTTGGCTGTGGCAGTGCTGAGCCTTAGGGAAAGTCTCCTCACCCACCAGGAGGTCGAGACAGGAATGAAATACAGTATTAGCCGTGATCTTGCTCTGCCGCCCCTGTCTTACAACAGGAAGTCCTCACTGTTCCTCCCAACCTTTATAATTTTGGGTGTGATGCAGAGTGTGGTTTGCAGAAAGTCAGAGTCTTCATTAAACACAGGCCCGCTGACCCCACAGATTCACCACTGCATTACCTGAAGGCTTTGCTTCCTTCATTACCTAATCACAACTCCCCTGAGAGGTACTGGGCACAGTTTCTTTCTTTTCTTTTCTTTAAGATGGAGCTTTTCCACCCTTGCTCAAAAGCCATAGCTGGGGCTTGCTCAACTGAGGACTCAGCAGTTCAGGAGCTCAGAAATGCAGGCTGTGAGTGTTTGGGAGGGCTCAGGAGCTGATTTGTGGCTGTAGCAACAAGAGGTTTGTGGCCTGGTTTTCTGAGGAGGCAAGGCACATGTGATGACAGGCCATAACTTTTAAATCTATTCACCAGTTCAGCCAAATGCCACATAAGGCGGAGCGTAGGGGTTTTGTCATGCCCTGTCTGCAATAGGCTGGGCACAGTGACTGGGAATGTCCCGTCCAGACCTAACTGGAGTTGACTCTCCCAACCCTTCCTGCTTCATTCACCATGCCCTTTCAAATGCGTGAAGTAGACTTACCATGCTGTAGCCTCACTTACCCCTCAGCACACAGCACATCGTGTGGCGGCATGTGCAAGAAAGGGTCATTACAGACAGTGCTATAATGCCTGCTGGGCACACCAGCAGCTGTGATGCTGCTGTTTCATAACCCTCACTATGCACCATGCCTGTGTGCACTCTGGTTTTAGCTCTGGGTTCCTGGATGACCTCTGCAGAGGACATGAGACCCCCATATGGAGGAATTCAGTCAGCACATCAATACAGAGAGAGGGCACCATTTTCCATGCAGAGCCATGCTTGCTCACATGAGAGACCTGCTTTCTGCTCTCTCTGCTGCCAGAAATAATGCAGCTGTCTGAAACGGAGAGCAAGCAAGGAAAGCTGCAGGCTGATCAACCACCAGGCAGCAGAGCTGGCAGGCTTGGGAGCTCTGCACTAGTGGGCAGGATGCAGCAGGCTTGAGGGGCAGAGACTGACAGGCTGATGATGGGACAACATCCCTTCCATGGGCTGGGAGCCTGGGCTGTTAAAGAATGCCCTGTTCACCTGCACAGTGCCATGCTGAGTGAAGCAAGTGTCCCCCAGGATCATAATCAGAAGTTCCTGAAGGTCCAGTTCAGTTCTAAATCACTGTCATCTGCTGTTATTTTCCCAAATGTCGCTTAGAAAGTCCTTGCTTGGCTTTGAGTCTAACAGGTGCACATGAGCTGCTCTGGCTCATTCACCCTCATGAAAGCAACCTTGAGGATAGGCAAATTGGATAATCTGGGGAGAGGTTTGGGGCAAGGGCCTCTGGGACAGCACCTGAGAGCAGTCAGGGACCAGAACCAGCTGCTAGGTGTAGCTGCAGTGTGTCTCTGCAGTCCTGGACGGGATCCTGGCTCATTCGACTGCAGGGCAGCTAGGCAGGGAGGTGATAAAGCTGGAGCCATGCCATTAGGTAAATGAACCAATAATGAATGCTCCCTGTCCTGCAGAGAGGTGTTTGATATGTAGGCCCAGGGATGCACTGAGGCTGGTTTTCCAGTCGGGTAGCTTGGCAATGGCTCAGAGCACCAGGGTGGACAGGACATGGCAGAGCCCTTTAGCCCTTTGTGGGGCCTGCAGCACTCCGGGGGGGACTGCCCACTGCATTAGGACCCTGAATAGGGTGCAACTGCTTTCCCACCCCCTGGACGACTCGGAGGACATGTCCTGGCCGTGTAATGAAGCTACATCTGGTACTTCAGAGCTATGTATTCCCTGGTTCCAGGTTTAAGCTAGACATTCAGGAATTCCTAGCATTTGGTGGTCCCAGTCTGCTCTGGGAAGCCCTGCCACAGCTCTGTCCTAGTAAACTTTTCTTGGGCCTCACAGAGGGAGAAGGCTCCAATACTTTGGGAACAGTGACTGAGCCTGGAAGGGATAGCAGGTATCTGAGGTACCGGGTCCAGTTCCCTGAGCAAAGCAGGTCGAATTTCTTGTGGGTAACAAGGCAGGTATCGGTGTCCATATCTAGTGGCAGATGGCCATCCATAAATTGTGCCTTTCTGTTTTGGAGGGCACCTGACAAAGATGTTTAAACCCCCCAAAGCCTCACTCTCTGTCAGAGGCATGAACACAGAAGTAAACACGTCTGTCTGTAGGCAGCACATCCTGCAGGTTTTTATGGAAATCTCTTCTGTCTTCTTGCTGGCATGAACAGCAGCAGGGGAGTTTAAAATCCAGTCTGAAATGCCAGGCCAGCTTCTCCTTTCTGAGCCACCCCAGAGTGGGCTGTGGCCAAAGAACATCCCACGACCACCACCACCACCAAAGGACTGCCACACAGGGTACTTTCAGTCCACATTTATCTTTTTTCTTTTCCGCTGCACTCAGGATGGAGATTTGCAGGACCTGCCAGCCTAGGAATGCAAGGAAGGGGGCAGAGAGGGGTGAGACATCACTGCCATGGCTGTGCGCAGCCGACGCATCAAGGTTCTACCCTCCGAACTGAACAAGGTGTGCCCTGAGAGAGGAGACAGCCCCACCACGTATCCCAGGAGGATGAGTGACTTTGAGGTGGTCCCCAACCTCCGGCAGAGCAGTAGCAGTGTCTCGAAGAGCAGGCGGAAGGCACATTTCCCCACCGGCAGCAATGAAAATGCAAGGGTAGGAGGCATTGGAACAGGTGGGAGCTGGCCACACACAGTGGAAAAGCATTACCAGGTTATCCCATGAAACATTACTGGTGAATCTCAGGCTGGGGCGGGGGGAGCATTAATAAAAGATCACTTTAGTTTTGGGGATATGCAGAAAATCCCAAACATCTGGGGTATATTTGCATGCCCAGCACTTGTATCTTCATTCCACGGAGGACACATGGCTTTGTCCTTGCACACAGTCATGAACTTTCATCCTTCACATCACAAAAAGTATCCAGATGTTATCCAAGCACCGAGGTGTCTGGGCCCTGGCATATCTTCTGGCCCTTAACAAAAGCCCTTAACACCTGCTGTTCTTTCTACTCCCTCAGGAAAATCTCATCTCATGGATTCCTGAAAACATCCGGAAGAAAGAGTGCATGTACTTTGTTGAAAGCTCCCAGACATCAGACTCTGGGTAAGTCAAACAGTTCCTTCATATCCCTCCCTTGGTAGGAAAGCAGAAGGGGCATTTGGTGAAAAACCTACAGCACTAGAAAATCCCACATTTGCTGCATGGCTGACATCCAGTTTCGCAGTGTGTAGCCCTTCTGATGCTTTTGCATGCAAACATTTCCATTCATACTTCATCCAGACTAGCCTTTATATTTCTATCATAAACCTCAGCAAGTGGAAATAAGAATTTTTGCTTATTTTTTCCCCCCAAACAATGCCTTTGTTTCTGCACAATATCTGAGCTGGAAGGCAAGCTGGGTGGGAGATGCTGGTACCCAAGGTATTCTTAATGAAAATGCCACCACTTCCTACCTGAGCTAACTAGGTGGGCCACCTGGGTTTTGCCCTTTGGAGTTGGCTTGTTTTTGGCAAAGCTGGTTGTGCACATTCCAGGAGGATTGTGTGCGAGTGCGGCTACCTCAGGGAACAGCACATAGAAGATGCTGCCAAGCCTCCCATCTTCCTGGGGAAGGAATGGGACCCCAGCAGGCACATCCAGGAAATGCCGACAGATGCCTTTGGTGATATCTGCTTCACAGGCCTGGGGCAGAAGATGGGAAAGGTGATCTGCTTTTCGCCTCTGTGGTGTGCTGGGAGCCAGTGTTCAGATCTTGTCACTTGGGGTCCATGGCAGATGAAATGCGAGCATTTCTCTCCTGAATGAAAGGAGATGGTTGAAAGCGTGCAAATGTCCCAAAGGCAACACTGACCCAAGCACAGAAAGGAGGTGTGACAGGATCCCTCCTCTTTTCCAACCCTGTATCCAGTCCCTTTATGAAGCCATGAGACTGGCCTTAATGTTGTGAGGCCCATGCCTCAAGGAATGACTGTTCCCTGTCCTAGTCTTTAGGTGTGTCTCAGTCATGCTGAGCCCAGAGAAGTGAAGGGAAACAGAGTCCAGCACCAAGACCTGGGGCAGCAGGAACAGGGCTTTGCTGGAAAATGGTCAGAGAAGCCCCTGGTTCTTTACTGGGACAGGAGAAATTGGGGTGAAAGTGCTCTTTTCCCCTGCCCCTGCTTGTTTTACCCTGAGTACATGTACGATCCCTTTCTGCAGTATGTGCGTGTCTCCTCGGATACGCCCCCACGGATCATCTACCACCTCATGACACAACACTGGGGCCTCGATGTGCCCAACCTCCTCATCTCAGTCACTGGGGGAGCCAAAAACTTCGTCATGAAGCCGAGGCTGAAGAACATCTTCCGGCAAGGGCTAGTCAAAGTGGCCCAGACCACTGGTAAGAGATGTACAGGTGGTCCTGGAGATTGCAGTGGGAGAGGGGCCTGTTGTGTGACTGTGCAAGCTGCAGTGAGTTTGGCTGCTGTGGAATTATCTGAGCTGGTCCAGAAGGACTGTAGGTTCCTGCCTGAAGTACCAGCATCAGGAATAGACTGTCCTTGCTGCAAACAGTCTCATAGGGATTGGGACTGAGAGATGCCTTACTGTGAAGAAGAAGACATCTCTCATGCTGCCAGGGCTTGGTGTATTGGGAAAGGAAGGCATTTTCTGGGGGATAGAGCATTGCTGAGGGCTAGGTCTTCCTACTGCTATGTAGGGGGATGGGAGCAGATCACTGCGAGCAGACCCCCTCCCTTCCCACATCTCTCTCTGACCCCCAGGGGCTTGGATCATCACAGGGGGATCCCACGCCGGTGTGATGAAACAGGTGGGAGAGGCAGTGCGAGACTTCATCCTGAGCAGCAACTACAAGGACAGCGAGATTGTCACCATTGGCATAGCCACCTGGGGGACTGTGTACAACCGGGACACCCTAATCTGTCCCATGGTGAGATGGGCTGAGTTGCAGATGCCTTCATTTTGCCCATGCCTCAGCCACCAGTGAAGTCTTACCAGGGATCCTGATGGGAAGGGGTGCTTCAAGAGTGTCTGTGGCTGGCAACCCTGACAAAATGCAGCTAGATCAGGAGTGATGGTCCCCAGCTGTTGCTCTGCAAGCAGCCCCTCCACCATGCCCAGTCTTCTGCATAGGTGCAGTGCTTCTCCTGGGAGGACCCTTGTGGGTGTGAGAGAGCAGTCTGGGAGGGCAGATGGAGCAGAGACAGAGAGGCACCAGATAAGGCTGACATGAGGATGGGAGAGATAGCAGGCACGGTTGTTTGGCCAGACTGCCCCAGCATGCTAACCTGTTCCCATTCCACATGATGCTTGCTTTGGGCATGCGGTGATCCTCATTAACTCTATCAGACTTCGCCTAGTGTCTCTCCTGTTGCACCTTGCAGGGTGGCTTTCCAGCTGAGTATGTACTAGATGAGGAGAACCAAGGGAGCCTGTCCTGTTTGGATAGCAACCACTCCCACTTCATCCTGGTGGATGATGGGACCCACGGGCGGTACGGTGTGGAAATTTCCCTGAGGACCAGGCTGGAGAAATTCATTTCTGAGCAGACCAAGGTGAAAGGAGGTAACAGCAGCATATCTCCAGGCCTGAGGCAGGGGAGGGAGCGAGGTGGGATGCACTATCCATTGATAAGCACTGCCCATCCAGGCCTCTGGTGAGAGGGGAGGCCGTGAACTGGCTTCCCTGGAGGGTGGAGTTTGCACGGAGTTTGAGAGGATGCTCATGATAAACAGGGAACATGGTTCCTGTCAGGTACCTCAGTGATCCAAATCAAGGAGGATTTTTCTGACAGAGGATGGCTCCAGGACAGCCCTTCCCAGCAGCATGACTGCCAGGAATCTTCTCCTCTCCCTTCTGGCATCTGGCATGCATTGGGCAATGTCTCCACTGTATCTTTTACACCTCACTGCTCAAGGAGGACCTAGCTCAGCTGCAGGGAGGGTCTGCCCTGCACAGAGCTGACCCTGTGCTCTGCTTCTCTGCAGGCGTTGCGATCAAGATCCCCATCGTGTGTGTGGTGCTAGAAGGAGGCCCAGGGACACTCGATGTAAGTACTTTGTCCTGCCCTCTCCCAGCAGAGCTGAGAGGGTGCAATGGTAGGGAATCATCAGGAAAACCTGTGAAATCAGCAGCCAGGGTTGAGTGCAGCAGGACTGCGCCTTCCTCGGAGGTACGGCTCCTCTGGTGTTGGTAAAGAGCTGGTGCAACCATGGTGCTACATTAACTGAAATGCAGTCAGATAGGAGTGCTGCGGTGAAGCAGTGTGTGTGGGGGGGGAGTTCAGGCTCAGTGGGGGGTCTTCTGGTCTCTGGGTGGGACTGGGATCAGTATTCCTGCTCTGTTGCAGACCATCTACAATGCTATCAACAATGGAACTCCCTGTGTGATTGTGGAGGGGTCTGGGCGTGTGGCCGATGTCATTGCACAGGTAGCCAGCCTGCCTGTCCCCAAGATAACCATTGCCTTGATCCAGAAGAAGCTGAGCGTGCTCTTCCATGACACCTATGAGTACTTCACTGAGGGCAAGCTGGTGGAGTGGACCAAGAAGGTGAGCCTCTCATGGGCAGACAGCTCCCCTCCCTGAGCATATGGTGATCAAAGGGGACCCAGGGATTCTTGCCCATGAGCAGCAGGTCTCACCATATGAAGTTTGAGGCTGAGCTTCCCCCCCCAGCACGCTGGCTCCCCTGGCCATGTTCAGCACTGTCCAGGTGGGCACCCTGAGGGCCCAAGCTCTGCCCCTCCAGTGCCTGACCCCTTTGGTCAGAAAGGTGCCATGTGCGACTAACTCCAGCCAGGCTGGGAGACACAGGTCAGGGGGCCTGCAGACAACCCAAGAAGAGCAAGGCTTGCCCCAAGCAGGACAGGGGTGCACAGAGGGCTATGGGAAGCAGCAGGGAGGAGATGTTGCTGTTGCTGCTGTTTAACTTGCCCATGGCTTTCCTTGCAGATCCAAGACATAGTGCGGAGCCGGCAGCTCCTAACAATTTTCAGAGAGGGCAAGTATGGCCAGCAGGATGTGGATGTCGCCATCCTGCAGGCCCTGCTCAAAGGTGAGGGGCTGGGAGTTGCTTGGGTGCATGGGGAGAGGAGAATGGGACAGGGGTCGTGAGGCACCTCCTGCAGCTACCTGGCTTATGGGCTTGCAGAAAGGCTCCCCAAACCTTGCGATGATGAGCCAGGCAACTCATGGGGCTTCCCCAGAGGCAGAAGTGTCTGCGTGTTGCAGGCAGGACAAAGGCACCTCAGCAGTGTTCCCCACCTCCTTCCCTAAATGCATTGGGCCTATGCAGAGACCTTCTGGTGCGTGGTGAAGATGCCATTCTCAGAACCAAGTGCTTGGCTCGGTTAGTCTGCAGGGAATGTGAGGCAGGCTGGGAGATGTAAGGGCTGAGTGAAGAGCCATTTCTCCCAGCGGGCCCACTTTCCACAAGGGTTTCCAGGGAGCATCTTCTTGCTGGGTAAATATCTTCTGTTCTAACCCATGCACTTTGCATGCAGCATCCCGAAACCGGGACCACTTTGGCCATGAGAACTGGGACCACCAGCTGAAGTTAGCTGTGGCCTGGAACAGGGTGGATATTGCTCGGAGTGAGATCTTCACGGATGACCATGAGTGGAGGGTGAGGCGGGCCTCCTCACATACCTGTGCTACTTGCCTGCTGCATGGTTTCCACGAGAGACAAAGAGCTTGGGGGAGTGGAGGGGCAGGGACACATGGGTCAGGTCATTTCTCCCTATTCCTGACCATGCAAAAGCTTGCAAGGGCCTTGATGTAAGGCTGCCTGATCAGGCACCCCTGGCCAGGCAGAGGCCGGGGAGGTAAGGCTGAGCTCCAGGGACAGCTTGGCACTCAGTAAGGTGCCCGCTGAGTGTCTCCCTTCTCACCCCATCCTCCAGCTGCTGTCTCACACCCAGCAATGCCCTGTGCTCTGGAATAACACTGTTCCCCCCCCCCCCCCATATGAACAAGGAGCATGGTGTGGCCCAACTCTGTGGCCCCAGAGCCCCTGACTTCTGCCTCTGGCCTGACAGCCCACAGATCTGCACCCTGTGATGGCAGCTGCCCTGATCTCCAACAAGCCAGAGTTTGTCAAGCTGTTCCTGGAGCAGGGAGTGCGTCTCAAGGAGTTTGTCACCTGGGATACCCTGGTTTACCTCTATGACAACATAGCACCATCCTGCCTGTTCCACAGCAAGCTACAGAAGGTCCTCCTGGAGGAGAAGGAGCACACAGCTGGCTCCAAAATGCCGAGAGTCCAACTGCACCACGTCTCACAGGTGCTGCAGGAGCTGCTAGGCCGCTCCACGCAGTCCCTCTACCCCAAGCCCAAGCCCACGGAGCGGCCCCGGCTCTCTATCCCTGTTCCGCACATCAAGCTCAACGTACGCATCTCCAGGTTATGTGGTGGTAGGGTTGCATTTGGGAGGGGGACTCCAGCTCAGGAAACAGCCCTGGGGGTTGCAGTCAGGTTGCTGACCTCTTACCCACTCAAGAATCCCACTTAAAGTCCCTTAAAGCTCTACCCAGGTGATCTGCCCCACATCCAAGGTGCAGTTCCCACCCCATTATGATGACCCTCATGACCCTGCACCCCTGTCCTGCACCCATGGCACTGTGTGCCTCTGGTGGGCAAGACTCAGAAGGGTGTAGGACAGAGAGGCTCCTTGTGCACTGCACAGGCTGGGCATACTCCTAGCCCTAGAAAAAGTGTCATTTGCTGGACTAGTCCAGCCTTGGTCGCTCCCATTGTCTGCAGGAAAGGCCCTTCCACAGGTGGTGGTGGCAGGCACCCAGGGCTTAGAGAGGGTTTTTTGTGGAGAGGGGCATCTGCTCTCTGCTGCCTGTTGGCAGGTGAACGGGTCTGAATGCTGCATGCCCTGCAGGTTCAGGGGTCAAGTCTCCGGTCCCTCTACAAGCGTTCTGCCAACCGAGTCGCCTTCACCATGGACCCAGTCCGTGACCTGCTCATCTGGACTGTGGTCCAGAACCGCAAGGAGCTGGCAGAAATCATCTGGACGCAGGTACCACAACCCAAGGCTGTTGGTCCCAGCTATAAGGCTCAGATGGAGCCAAACCTCCCAGCCCCAAGAGGCAAGATATCACCTGCTGGGATTCAGGATAGCAGGCGAGTCACCCACAGGCCTGTGGCAGTGCCCAAGCCAAATGGGAGCCAGCTAGCAAGCCTGTGACAGCTCTCCTGCCCATGCATGCTTGAAGTTTAGTCCCAGCTGCATACCATGAGGCAAGATCCCTCCTTTTACAGCAAAAATTCAAGCTGCAGGCAGAGATGACATTCCAGGCTGGAAGCACGTTCTTCCTTACAGAGGCTGAGCAGGGGCTCGGTGCATTGCAGGCTGGGATACCCTGAGGCATGGCTGAAGGGGTAGAGAACGCTTCCTGCCCAGAAATAGCATTGCTGTGCAAAATGCATTGTGGCTAGCTGCCAGCTGGGGAGACATGAGCATGCCATGCACAGCAGTAGGGTCACCTGTCCCATCACCCCCAGCTTCCCATCACAAAAGTGCAATTGTCCCCAGATACCCCACAGCACCGGGTTACCTGCTCCCAGAATGGAGGACTGCTCAGCCCTAGGCATGGAAATCTGTCCTTCCCATGCAGCGATCAGCTTGGGAGACCCTCTTTCCCTGCTGCAGGAGACCTGAAGGGCTCAGCAGGACTCCTGGGGACTTGTAGGATGGGGCCAGAGCCCCACACTCTCTCTGGTCTCTTCTGTTCTAGAGCCAGGACTGCATGGTGGCTGCTCTGGCCTGTAGCAAGATCCTGAAGGAGCTTGCCAAGGAAGAGGAAGACACAGACACCACTGAGGAAATGCTGGCCCTGGCCGAGCAGTATGAGCACAAAGCCATCGGTGAGTGAGAGGGGGACTGGCAGTACAGAACTGCTTTCTTGTCCTGTAGTGCTAGCTAGCTTTGCCCATCTCTGCAGGCTGTATGTTGGGGTGATGGGTGGGGGGGGACAATGCCAAACAGGGACCCCCTAATCATGGCAGGAGTGTGTCAGGGCTGTGCTCCAGCTGACCGTGCAAGTGCAGAGAAGGAAATGCTGAGGGCAGGCCATGCTGCAGTGTTCAGATCCTGCTACAAAGGATGACTCTATGGGCTTATTACTGAGTGCCAAGCTGGCCCTGGAGCTCAGCCATGGCTCCTTGATCTCTGCCTGGCTAGGGGTGTTCACAGAGTGCTACCGCAAGGATGAAGAGAGAGCCCAGAAGCTCCTTACCCGTGTCTCCGAAGCCTGGGGGAAGACAACCTGTCTGCAGTTGGCACTGGAGGCCAAGAACATGAATTTTGTGTCTCATGGGGGTGTGCAGGTGGGTTTCCAATGGTGGTGCATGTGGAAGAAGTGCCTAAGTGTCCCTTGCTCCAGATTAAGGGTTTCTCATTTGCAGAGGTGAGGTTCAGATGGATGGGCTGTGTTCTGTACCCCCATTCCCAGGGCTCAGAGATTGATGCAACACTGCATCCCATGGTAAACTGTGCCAGGGTCTGTGTTGGGCCTGCTAATCTCCTTCCTGCTCTGTGCTGCTGGGGATCACTTGTCCCCAGTACGCCTGCAAAGCTGGCCTGGGCTCCTCAGGGGTCAGCCCCAGCCCAGTGTCTGTCCCTCAGCCAGACTAGCCAACCATGCCATGAGCTGTGCCCTGTGCGGAGAGGGGGCTGTCTGTAACCGTTGCTCCTCTTCCTTCTTGCAGGCCTTTCTAACCAAAGTCTGGTGGGGGAAGATGTGTGTGGACAATGGGCTCTGGCGGGTGATTGTGTGCATGCTGTTCTTCCCACTTCTCTACACCAGCCTCATCACTTTCAGGTACCTCTCACAGCCAGGATGTGTGTGCGTTGAGGCAGGGGTTTCCTCCAAGCCTTACCATTCGGCTGGCTCACTCTGCTTCCACGGGCCATGGTGGTCAGGAGCCTTCTGTTTGTAGAGCCAGTCCAACATGCGCCTGAGAGCACCCTGTGTGCCATCACCTTCAGCCCCGCTGTGGTGTCTGTAGGTCCCCTTGGGAGGCTAAAGTGACCCCAGGACCACATGGGACAGCCTGGTCAGGAGGGTCAGTCTACATGGGGCAGCACACAGGCTGGGAGAAGCTATTGTAATGTCTCCTTGGGCAGCATGTGGCTTGGGGAGCAGATGAGCCAACAAGACGTCCCCAGCAGGCTGGCATGGGAGATCATTATTAGCAACACAAGGCATGGTTGGAGCAGTGCTCCTCAGGTGCTTTGCTGGCACATAGGTCTCAGATGGCTGAGCCAAGCATTCGTCCCTTCCTCCCTTCAGGGAGAAGAAGCCGCAGCCCATGGGCTGCCTGACACGTTTCCGGGCCTTCTTCACGGCACCCGTCGTCATCTTCCACATGAACATCCTGTCTTATTTCACCTTCCTCTTGCTCTTTGCCTATGTCCTGATGGTTGACTTCCAGCCATTGCCATCCTGGCGGGAATACCTCATCTACTTCTGGCTCTTCTCCCTGGTGTGTGAGGAAACCCGCCAGGTACAGAGTGGGCAGGGAGAGGCGGGTTGGGAGGAGGTGACAGGATCCGAGCTCTGCAGCCTAAGGGAAAGCCACCCCTCTGGGTGTTCCTGGAAAGTCTCCTGTGTAGCTCATGTTCGTGTGCTGCCTCTTGTGTACCCATCCGTTCAGAGAGGTGCCAGCAGAAGGAACTGCCAGATCTCTCATGTCTCCCAGGTCACAGAATTTCCTCAGCTACAACTGGTCTGGCCCTGGGTACTTGCAGAAAGACACTGTCTAGAGTTGAATATGTCAGGAGATGAAGGGACAACCTCCTTCCTTGGGCATTTGTTGCCAGGAGCATTTCCAGGCTTTGCTTTACATTTCTTTTTTTCAGTTTTTGCTACAACACCTCTCCGCCTTTCTTCATTAGACAAAGGAGCTCCTTTTCTCAGATACCTCTTTCCAAGCTCCTTTCATGCCCCTGTAGAAAACCCTGTAGGCTAAGGCTGACTCCAGGTAAGCAAGGGAGTCCAGCGATGGTCAGCTGATCTGTGCAGTCCTCATTCTCTACAATGTGCATGAATATCCTACAAGGCTTTCACTAAAATACTAACCTCACTTCTCTTCCCGATAGCTATTACATGACCCAGATGGGTTTGGGATCCTGAAAATGGCTTCCGTGTACTTCAAAGACTTCTGGAATAAGTTGGATGTCTGTGCCATTCTGGTCTTTATCGTAGGGCTGACTTGCAGGTGAGTTGTAGGGCTGTTTTCCTGGCAGCACAAAGGCTCAAGCCACTGTTTTAGGCTACAGGCAGCCCCAAATTGGGGCTGTGGAACTGTGCACATTTTTTAAATTGCAATTTCTTCTTCAAAAGGCCAATGAAGATTTTCATGGTCACATGATTAATTCTGACCAACTTCCCTCTGTTTTCAGCTGCTTTTAGGAGTGATGTTTTCCATGCTGCAGTTCTCACCCAGCACTCTGGGGAAGCTCAGTAGTTTTGCAGAGGTATAATACTGTGAGTTCAGAAGAAAACCTGGTCTGGTGGCACTGAGATGTTTCCTTTTCTCTGTTCTGTGCCCAGGCTGATCCCATCAACTTTGTATCCTGGGCGGATCATACTGTCACTGGCTTTTATTATTTTCTGCTTGCGTCTGATGCACATTTTCACAGTCAGTAAGACACTGGGGCCCAAGATCATCATTGTGAAACGCATGGTGAGAGTTCCCCTCCACTCCACCAGGCCTGGGCTCCCAGCTAGAGCATCCAGACGCCTGCATGGGATGTGCCACCCATGTTATCCTATTTTGGAGAGTAGTTTGCTCCAAGACACAATTTTGCTTTGCCTGTGTCTTTTGCAGATGAAGGATGTCTTCTTCTTCCTCTTCCTGCTAGCAGTGTGGGTGGTGTCTTTTGGGGTTGCCAAGCAGGCCATCCTGATCCACAATGAGGAACGTGTGGACTGGCTTTTTCGTGGAGTCGTCTACCACTCCTACCTGACCATCTTTGGGCAAATCCCCTCTTACATCGATGGTAAGGGACACTGGCCTGTAACAGCATGTGGCATGAGCAGAGTGGATCTGTGACAAGGCTGAGGGGTACCACGCTTATGCAGCAGTCTGCCTAGCTCCTGCCCTGCTTGCCCATGGGAGTCCTTTGCAGGACTCCTCTCCAAGCATAACACAGAGCAGGAGACCAGGAGAGAGCAATGATGGAGCATGGGGCTGGAGCCCTACTCTGGCGCATCCTGAGCGTTCCTGTGATGCCAAACCCAGGGACTGAAGCTGCCCAACTGGTTGAGATACCACATTAGCAAATGCATGAGAGCAGGTGCCCAACTGGCATGAATTGATACAGTTCAGTGTCACAGCTATAAAGCTGGTGGGAGTGAGCAGAGCACTTGGGACAGAGAGGACAAAGCAGATCAAGCTCGGAAACCCTGTGTGTATGGCAGCTGCTAAAATCTCTGCAAGGTGCTGAGCTCCCTTGATGCTGGGTACTGTCAGTACAACATGCTCCCTGAGATACCACAAGGTTTGGCTGTGGCGGAGTTGTGCTGTGCTCGCTTGCAGGGGTCAACTTTAACATCGATCAGTGCAGCCCCAATGGGACGGACCCCTACAAGCCCAAGTGCCCAGAGACCAATAAGGACAGCAAGGAGCCCATCTTCCCAGAGTGGCTGACGGTCATCTTACTGTGCCTGTACCTGCTCTTCACCAACATCCTCCTCCTGAACCTCCTCATTGCCATGTTCAAGTGAGTCTGACCTGGCCCCATGGTCCTGAGGGTGCATCAAGCTAGCTTTGCTTGCAGGCAGGGCCAGGGCACCACATGCTGAGAGAATGCAAGGAGGGGCCTGGGGCACATGCTGACCAGATCTTGAGGGCACTTTGTGGGGGGAGGGAGGAATTTATAGACACAGTGGTAGTATGGGGAGCTGGCCAGGACTGATCAGGGAGATGGGGTAGGAGCTGTGGCAGCATACAGATGGGCCGTATGTCCTCACAGCATGGTTGATGCCCAGGATCTGCCCCTACAGCTACACGTTCCAGCAGGTCCAGGAGCACACGGACCAGATCTGGAAGTTTCAGCGGCATGACCTGATCGAGGAGTACCATGGCCGCCCACCTGCACCTCCCCCCTTCATCCTCCTCAACCACCTGCAGCTCCTGGTCCGGCGGAGCCTGCTCCGCAGGCCAGCCACACGCCACAAGCAGCTCAGTGAGGAACAACACCTCTCCTCCCTTCCTTCACTCCCTCCCCGGGGCATGGCACCGTGCATCAAGGCACACAGCTTGGAGTCTAGGCTGTGGTACCAAGGCCTGAGATGCTCGGGGATCGGACAGTTCCCCGCTCTGAGCACCACCATTCCCTTCCTCTGGCAGAAGAGAAGCTGGAGAAGAATGAAGAAGCTGCCCTCCTCTCCTGGGAGATGTATCTGAAGGAGAACTACCTGCAGCACCGGCAATGTCAGGAGAAGCAGAACATGGAGCAGAAGATCCGAGACATTGCGCAGAGGTATCAGCACTCCCGAGACAGGGAAGTCCTCCTGTCCTAGGGCAGCCTGGGCAGAAAAGAGAAAGATTAGTGCTCTGAGGTGGCTGATGTTGTACTCATGGCTGTGCATCCAGGCAAGGGAGGGAATGCTCACAGGACTCCTGAGGATGTGGATGCAGTAACATGGAGTGGGCTGCTGGGCACCTGCACCAGGCCCAGCTTCTAAGGAGTCTCCTCTTTGTGCTGGCCCTCCAGAGTTGATGTACTAGCAGAGCTGCTGGACTTGGATCAGGTGAAGAGGACAAGGCTGGTGGAGCAGAGATTGGTTGCCCTGGAAGAACAGGTGAGCCAAAAGTTGTGCAACTGCCCTGGAAAGGTGAGGTTGTCTAAGGGGCTGGGTCAACTGAACTACAGCACTGGGATAAAGTCCCTCTGGATCGCCTCTCCCTTAAAACAGTTTGGGTTTCCTTGCCAAAAAAATAGCATCAAAGGAGAACCAGGTTGATGGGAAATGTTCTGTTTGACCCCAAAATGAACAGGGTGAAGGTGGGATGATAGGAAGTGGTGGGATGAGGCCCTGCCTCCACTGGTCACCCAAGCTGCAAGATGTGACTTAGCTCTTCTCCTTGGCCCAGGATGGCTTTCCTGACTCTCTAGGCATGGGATGGGCTCTCAGCCTTGTCCCCATGAAGCTGTTCCATGCAGTGCATCAGGAGCAGGGTTCCTGGGAGCAGGAAGGGACCCTAGCATCTCCTCTGAAGCAGCTGCATCATGGCTGTTGTTTCCATTTCTGTTTCCAGATGCTTTAAAAATTCTTCCCTTAAAGTGGTTTTCCCAGCTAAGTGTCAGGGCACAGTGAGGGTGGCTGCTCCCTCAGGGACAGGGAGCTGAGGATGATAACACAGTTGCAGGCCCAAGATGGCAGTCAGGTTTAATCAAGAGTTAGGCAAGCTCATGGTGATGACGCAGCTCTGAAGTCAAGCCAGGAAGTCGGGTCAGGATCGGGTCTGGTGATGGTAACCAGGGTCAGATACAATTCAGTGATCACCAAGTAGGTCTGTGGTGACCTGGAAGAATGGGACCATGGTGACCATGGTGAATAGGAAGCTCATCCACAGGTCAGGGTCTGGATCAACGGGGCCACAGCCAGGTCCAGGCATGGCAGTAGCTGAGCTGGAGACCAGCCGTCCTCCCACACAGCTCAGGCAGGAACTGAAGGCCATGGGCTGAGCTGAAATGGGCTCCAGGGCCCATTGGCAGACTGTGGGAGGAGGTCCCAGGTGAGGCTGCTGCGGGCCATTAAGACCAGTCAGCGTCCTCAGGGCCCAAGACAGCAAGATCTTCTGCTGACACTGACCAAAATTCAGAAATAGTTTTGTGGTACTCCATTTGTCTAAGCTCCATTTGGTATGTCAAGAGGGGAGCAAGATGGGCTGATCTTCTGGTGTGTGGGGAGTGGTTGTGCTTGGGATCAGAGGCTCTGCTGAGGCACTAAGCAGCCAACCCCATTCACACTGCAGGACTGCCTTGGGCTATCTCAGGCTTAGGCCAGTCCTGCCAAGAGCTTGGGGACCAGGTGCTACAGCCCTGCAGCAAGACACCACAGAGATTTCTATGGTGGGAGAAACAATCAGCACAGAGTCCCACTCCTCTCCTGAAGAGCCCTTTCTGAGCAATTTCTTGTCCAAAGCTGAGCAGTGCAGTGCTGAGAAGGAAATGCCTGTGTGCACCAGTGCCTACTGGCTCTAGTAGCATGGGAAGGGGCTGATGGCCTGTCCTATCCCATACAGATGCATCAGAGCGCTAAAGCCTTGAACTGGATGATGCAGGCCCTACATGGGAATGGCTTCGGTTTAGACAAGGACACGCCGCCTTTGGGTAAGCAGAGCCAGTCTCCACCTGCAGCAGTATGTGAGGAAGCTCTGGGTCTTGCGTTGTCTCCAGCCTGTGACCAGGACAGAGCAGACCCTCGTGTCCCTGTGTTAAACAGCAAAGCACAGACTCCAGGCTCCTTTGGCCCAGGGAGGTTTTGGGGCCACCTTATGTGACAGGTGCCTGGCCTGCCTCCTCCCTCAGTCCACCTGCAGGGCTGAGGTCTCTGTGAGATCATCCAGCCTGTCCTGTGACCATTCCCACCCTACCTCCCCCCCCATTTGGAGCCCTCCATGGAACCCATTACCAAGTCTTTTCATGGCCAGCAACCCCTCAGCAGAGCCACAACCTACAGCACCAATATTGCTTTGACTCAGCACCCTGTTTTGTGGGGTCTTGCTCTCCGTGTCTGCCTTGCAGTCTCCAGCAAAGCCTCGGAGATGAGGGAGTTTGACCTGGAGGACAAAACTGAGGAGATGAAGCCCCCATACCACGTGCTTGCTCGAAACCTCCTATATCCAGGGTCTTGCACTGTCCGCTTCCCTGTGCCAGATGAGAAGGTGCCCTGGGAGGTAGGAGCTCTGACCATGGGGAGCAGGGCCTGGCAGGCTCAGCACTGGCAGGAAGGGGCTTTGGACTGCTCCAGCAGACAGAGGACAGTAGGAGGTGGGAAGGTGTTAAGGGAAACAAACATGTCATTGCACCTACCTCCAAAGTGAAAAGGGTCAAGTTTGGGAGCTCCTGTTCTTGCCTGTCCTGGGACAAGCAGCCTCCTGGGGATGCTGCTAGGACTCAGCAACCCAGAGCTGAGTCTTTGCTTGGCAGAGGGCCTATCTGTGGCCTGAGATACCTTCTTTGGGAAATGCTGCAGTTGAGCTCAGGAAAACAGGGCTGGGACTCACTTGGCATGTCCTGGGCTGCTCCACAAGGGAACAGCCCTGTTTTCACTGTTAGTGGAGCTGCCCCAATCTCTGAGGTCCTGCAGGGCACCCACACTGGGGAATGGCAGTTCCAGTGAGACTCTGCTCCTGGGCAAACAGCTCCTCCAGAGCGCTCACAGAGATAAGGAGGGGAAGCAGGCATCATTCCTGCTGGGATCTGTAGTGCCAGGGATGCCTGGGGATACTCTGTTAGGAGACACAGCCGGGGGGGGGCGGGGGGAGCATCTGCTACCTCATTTCCTGAATCAGGGCCTGCTTTGTGCCCATGTGGGCCAGGGGCAGGATCTGGCACCAGCCTCTGTGGGTGCACAAGTGAGGCACCAGTCCTTAGCCAAGACCCTGAGCTCAGCCCTGGAGAGGGCAGAGCAGGGTCCAGAGCTCTAAATGCCTCCAGGATGGGTGCCAAGAGCTAGACAAAGGAAGGGACTGGGAGAGAAAGTTTTCCTGTGAGTCCTGGTCCCTGTCTGACCCCGGACTGATGCCGTCGCCAGAGTGGGGACATGAGCTGGGCCTGATGCAGCCATATGCTCTGCAGGTGGACTTCCCACTCTACAACCCTCTCTCCTACTCGGCCAACCATAAGGACATGGCTGTGCAGGACCCATTCAGCCTGTGAGTGTTGCCCCCAGCCCTCTCCCTGGAGCTCTGGCCCCTGCCCTTTTCCCCTGCCCTGACTGCTTGCTTCCTGTTGGCCAGGTCCTTGGAGTCTCTCCTGAAGATCAATTACAATGCCATGGATGGGCTGATCAACCGGCAAAGCTTCCATGGCCTCTATGCAGTGCAGGATGGGCTGCCACTGTGAGTATGCTGGCCATGGGGATGGATGGGTGAGGTAGGATTAGGAGGATGGGAAGCATGTGCCCAGGGCTGGCATGCCTGCCTGTACATAGTGCCACCAAGCACCCTTGCAAAATACCATTAAGACCAAGAAATTGCTGTCCTGGTCATGTGTGCCAGGAGGACCTGGGTGCATCAAATTCCTTCCAGCTTCCAAGCAGCTAATGATGGGGCATGGAAATGACACATTTTCCTCAGGGCCTTCCCAAAACATCCCCAGAGGCCCAGAACATCCACAGTGCTGTGCTGGGAAATTCTGGAAAGGGTCTGTGACTTTGATCAACATCACAGGCTGAGATGAGCAATTCTGATGCCTTCCCAGCTTACGTGCTCTCTCCCTGCTAGGAATCCCATGGGCAGGACGGGGCTACGAGGCCGTGGGAGCCTGCACTGCTTTGGACCCAACCATGCCCTGCACCCAGTTGTGACCCGGTGAGTGCATGGAAACAGTGAGGTATCCTGCTCCAGGACTGGGGTGGGGAAGTGATGCCAGGGATACAGATGGAGAAGGGGACACAAAGCCATTACAGGGAGATTTGGGGGGGGGGGGGTCTCTGGCAAAACCCATTGCTGCCCACTCAAAGTGGGAACCTTTGCCAGCATGCTGGGAAAGGGGGAGCCAGGTCCTCCTGCAGCATCACATGGGTCTCTCTCACAGCTGGAGGAGGAATTCGGATGGATCCATTATCAGGAAGAGCTTGAAGAAGATGTTGGAAGTCTTAGTTGCCCGGTACCCCCTGTCGGATGTCTGGGCTCTGCCTGGGGTAAGAGCTAGTAGAAACCAGCTGGCTCAGAAGGGTCCAGGTAGGCTAGGCAGGCATCTGAGCCCAAGGTCTCCTGGCCTAGACAGCTAGATGCACCATGGAAAAAAGGGAAATGGAGATGGGTTTCACAGCCCTCTATCTGGGGAGGTATCTTCTGCCCACAGCAGAGTGCCTGATCATGGGGCCTGTGCTGCCAGGACCTCCCGGGGGAGTTCAGTGATCAGGTTACAGTAACACATTTGCCACCTGCCCCAGCTCTCTAGGTCATGCTTGTGCCTGGAGGCACAACCCTTTTTCCCCTTCGTCCTTAATCAATCAACGCTTCAGTTCTCACTTGTCCTTTGGGACATCTTATTAAGCTATTGGCATAGTGTCCTGTGGCAGCAAATTACAGAGGGTAAAACAGTTAAATACAGATACATTTTCAGGCACAGCTGAGGAGTTTTGCAGGAGGAGGAAGGAAAGGGAGGTCCCTCCACCACTTACTCCCCCTCTAACATAGCTTGTGGTGGCATCTCCTGTTGCCATGGCAATGGAGATGCACCACACTGGCAGCAGTGAGGGAGGGCTGGTTTGGCCCGCAGGCAGGCCCCTCTGGTGACATCTGCTTTGGTGCAGGGGTCACTGGAGCCGGGTGAGATGCTGCCACTGAAGCTCAAGTGGATCCTGCGCCGGGAGTTCTGGCCCCAATTCCAGAACTTGTTGAAACAAGGCACAGAGGTACGGGGCCATGCGGTGTCACGGTGGTACGTGAGGGTTACAGCAGTAGGACAGCAGGGTGCAAACCCTTTTGCCCACACTCACGCCAAGCCCTCAGGCTAGGGTAGAAATAGTTGGTGGAGGTGGAGGAACAGCATAATGGCCTGAGACCATGCCCAGGGTCTGAGATCATGGCTGGGGACCTTGTGGACTTGGGCCACATGTACCACCCCACCACAGATCCCGAGGCAGGCTGGTGGGTGTCTGCACCTGCTGCAATCATTCTCCATGACTGTAGCTCAGAGGACACAAAGTGGGAACAGATCACAGTTCTCCAGCAGAGGCAGAGAAGTGGTGGAGCAATATCCCCCCCCACCCCCAGTCCTTTATGAAACATCCTATAGCTGATGAGGCACCTGGGACCTCTTCGTGCCATCAGAGAAGTGTCCGGGGCTCCGCTAATGCAGCAATCCCCTTCCATGCACAGATACATAAGGGATACCTCGACGACCCCCGCAACACGGACAATGCCTGGGTCGAGACTGTCGCCATCAGCGTGCATTTTGATGATCACAATGATGTGGAGATGAAGCGGATGAATTCGGTAAGGGCTTCTTGCCTCCGTGCCTCCTTGACCCGGTTCCAAGCAGGCATAGGGCAGGTGAGACCACAAGCAAGGCAGATCCTCCCACCAAATCCATTTGGTTCCAGACCCAGAACTTACCTTAATCGAGAGTGGGTCTCTCCAGCTGCATGCAGCAGAACGTGGGGCCAAACATGGGGTAGCATAGCAACAGGGACCCCAAAAAGAACGGGCAGGAGGCTGGGGGCTGGAGGTGCTGCTAGATGTGCCTGGCATGGCCCCTTGCCTGCACATTTGCAGTGTCTTTTGTCCCTTCCAGTTCCTCCAAGGCTGTGACCCAGAGCTGTGCATCCGCTGGCAGGTGCTGGACAAGAGGATGCCCCTGCATGCCAACCAGAAGGAGCTCCTGCGCAAGGTCTCAGCCCTCCTAGGCTCCTACTTCTGAGTCCTTGAGCACAGGCCAGGGCTCCTGCTGCCCTGGATGAGGATCCTGTCTGGGACTTGCAGCTCTGCCCCCAGCTCCCCTGTGAGGCCATGGGCAACTGCTGGAGACCAGATTTCTCATGGTACTTTGGGTCCCTTTGTGAAGGTACATCTCAGGTCTCTGGGAGGAGGAATGCCCCTCCCCTACCACCATACACTGCAGCCATCAAGCTCCTGGGGGCAGGGGCTGTCTGGGCAGTGCCCATGCAGCATGCTGGTCACTGCTGGGGCAGGAATCCTGTGGCCCCATCCTTTGAAGGGGCTGAGCTCAGCCCCAGCCCATCTCTTGGTGCTTCCTCATCAGCCAAGTCACTAGCCCAGGACCTGGGGGCAAGCAGACTCACAGGCTGTTCCTGCAAGGATTTCCTTCTCTTAGCTCTACCTTCTGTTTGCACTGGGGATTCTCCTGCCCCAGCTCCCTTCCACCCAGGGCATCCATCAGGCATCTTTGTTCCCCTGCCTATGCTCTAGGCCCTGGCAGCCCCATTGCCGTGGCTCCATTTCCAGCCAACCCTGACGCAGCAATATGGTCCCAAACTGTGACCCAGTGCTTCTTGTGAAGGTGTGAGTGCCTTGTGGCTTTTATACTTATAGCTTCATACCTTCACGCAGGTCCCCCGCACATCCCATACTGTTACCTGACCCTGCCTGCGTACACTGAGTGCCATGTTGTAGCTGAACTCCTTCCCTCTGTGCGAGTCAAAGCACCAATGTCCTGTGCTAAATGTCACCTGCCTGCCCCATCCCCTTGCACACATGAAGAGAAAGGGGCAGCTTGCTGGGACTCGGGTGGTCCATGTTCTGTGGCCCCTTGGGCAAGTAGGGACCAGAGTGAGGACATTAGTGGGGCTATCTCAGACATCTCTGCTCTTAAGGGGTCCTTCACTTATCTTTTCTGTTGCCTGGTGCAGGGAGAACAAGGCACAGTGGGGACAGTATCCGGGGGCTCTTGATAACCCCAGAACAATCCCATGGTGTCTTATTATGACTGGACTGCTCAGGGAGGTATTTTCATTCCCCTGAATCCTCCCAATGGATTGGACATTAGGCAGCCAGAGCTATTCTTCCCACACTGGTGGCCATCACAGCACAACCGCAGCTTCACTGGTGATGCACTGGGGCTCAGCAAGAGGGTCAGACTGGCAATGCAGTCAAACTAGCTCAATAAACTATGTATTAAATAATTAAAGGCTGTGGTCTGTTATGGCTGTTTAACCAGTGGACATTCCTGGAGGCCACGCTCGGAGCGCACTTCTGGGATGAGCCCAGTTTGCACATTCCTACCTTCAACCTCGTCACACAAATCCAACTTGCTTGCAAACTCATCTGCCGTGCTGGGCACAGAGATGTCTTGGCACATTTGGAGTGAATGGGAGGAGCTGCTGGAAAGAGTGTTGTGCGAAGGCTGCAGCATGGTGCCTTTCTTCATTGCTGTTGGCCTGCTGGGTCTCTGCCCATGGTCTCCTGTTGCCACTGTCCAGAACCAGAGCAGGAGCCCAGAGGGCCAGGTCTGGGGGTGGGGAGTGGCTGGGTGGAGAGAGGAGATCTTGCATTAGAGCAGCCCATAAAGCTTTTAGGTCCTCAGGCCATGCATCAAAGCTGACAGGAACACAGCAACCGCAGGCTAGGATGAATCGCTGAAATCTAATTAGCATCACTCAGTTATAGCACAGATGGGGTCCAAGTGGCCCCTCGCCTACACGTGCTCTCGCTGTGCTGGACCTCACAAAGGAGTCGGGCGCCCCAAAATACATCTTCTGATCCCTTCCCCTGGCCCTGCCCCCGGGCCGTGAGGTAGCAGGGCCGGGCCAGTGCCAACCCTGCCGGTAAATACCCTGCTCCGGGAGGCAACGCGGGCTGCGGCCGCTGAGGCCGGGCCGGGCTGCGCCGCTCTCCCCGGCCTTGCGGTGTCCTCCCCAGGCCCCCGGCCCGAGCCCCCAGCGCCGCCCCGAGGCCCCGGCGCCGCCCCGAGCCCCCAGCGCCGCCCCGGGCCCCCGGTGCCGCCCCGCCGCCGAGGCAAGGACCGCCCGTCCCGGGGGCACGGGCGGGAGCAGCCGCAGCAACAAGTGGGGACGGCGCGTCGCCTCCTGCCGCCACCGCTGCCGCCACCGAGCCGGAGCCGAACGGGAGCCGGAGCCGCACCGGCGCCGAGCCGAGCCGGCCGAGCAGGTAAGAGGCTGCCCGGGAGCCCGGGGCGGCGGGGGGCCGGGCGGTGCCTCGATGGGGGGGGGGTCCCGGTGGCCGGATCCCGGCGGTGCCCGGAGCCCTGCGGGGACCACGCGGGGACCACGCTCACCGGTGCCGGCGCAGCCGAGGCGCACAGCCCGCCCCGCACCCGGGACATTTCGGCTCCCCGCCCCGCCCGGCCAGTCCCCCAACCCCAGCGGGCCCTCGCCCCCAGCCAGGGGCGCTGGGCCGAGGCTGGGCTTTGCTCCCGCACCCCCCTGGCTCTGGCTGGGTCAGTGTCAGGACAGCTGCAGAGGAAAATCTCCCCTGGAAGAGTCAGCTGCAGTCGCGAACCCCCTCCGCAGGCAGGCACCTGAGGGGTGCTGGTACCCAGGGGATACTGGTATTTAAAGGATGCTGTTATCAGAGGGATGCCATTACCAGAAGGATGTGGTACCTGAGGGACGCTGATGCCTTATGAGTGCTGGTACCAAAGGGAGAATGACTTCTCCCACAAGACTTTCTGCATGTTGCTAATCTAATGAGATCTAATGAGATCCCCATGGGCAATTTCATCGCTGGGGAAAAGGCTCCCTGGGTCTGATGGGGTCCCTCCCCACCAACACTCCCCTCCATGGAGATCTTTTTCCCCCCAGCCCAGCTGCAGCAGCAGATGTATAGGTAGCACTGAAGGGAAGAGGAAAGAGGGCCACCTGCTTCATCTCTTGCCTCATCTCCAGCAGGGCTGGGGTGAGGTTTATGATTCCTGGATCACCCCCCTTACTGTTTTATTCAATGGTTCCTCTCTAAGATCCAGCTCCTGGAGTCAGGTATTAAACCATATTGTTCACTTATATATAAAAAATGAAGAAAGGACAAACAGTCACTTCCTAATCCCTCCTTTGGCAAAACCCCTCAGAAACGTGACTCGTACCAGCTCACAGATGGAGAAAGCAAAAGAACTCCAGATCTTGTTATTTAAAAACCTGGTGGTGATTAAGCTGGTCTGATGATCTGGGGAGTCTGAGTCATCAGTTTTTTTAACACTTGGAATTTGGTGAGATCGAAATTTGCTGCTGCCATTTCCCAGCAGCAAATCACATCCCATGTAGAAATTGGCAGTGGGCTCCCAGGCTGTGCCCGTCTCATCACCCCCATTCCACAGCACCCTTTTGTCCATCTGGGTGGGATGTGCAGAGACAGGGTTGAGAAAGGGGTTTTCTCTGTAGCTCTCTGTCCAGGTGCAATTAATCTTAAGCCTAATTAAACTGCCCTGGAAGAGATGGTAGCCAGCATCATTAAGCCCTTGTTTTCTGGGCTCCAGAGCCCAACCTCTCCCTGCTTTTCCAGGGCACGTCATGCATAAGACGTAAGCAGTGTTCAAGGGAAATAATGCCGTGTCACCCCCTGCCCTCCACTTTCCTCCAGCAGTAAGAGAGGCTTTGCAGGAGTGCAGAGGAGATGCCCTGCCGGCCGGGAGCTCCTGCAGCGACCAAGGCATTGTCAGCAGCCATGCCGAGCTGCCCAGGTGCAAGATGACACTCACCATCATACCGGCAGCCAGCGTCGCCCAGGCTTTCTTTTGCCTCCTCCTGTGCGTCTCTTGGGGCAGCTCCTGCCCCCCGAGTTGCCAGTGCACGGAGAGGGCAGGGGCGAAGGCCGTCCTCTGCAGCTCCCGGCACTTGGAGGAGATCCCCAAGGACATCCCCAAAGATGCTGTGTTCCTCAAGCTGGATGCCAACAGCATCACCAGGATCCCCAGCAATGCCTTCAGGCACCTGTCCCACCTGGAGGAGCTTGACCTCTCCAGGAATGCCATTGAGAAGATTGACAGGGCAGCTTTCAAAGGGGTGGCTGCTGGGCTGCGCACCCTCGACCTCTCCAGCAATCGCATCCGCAGCATCCCCAAAGAGGCTTTGCTGATGCTCAACGCCAAGCTCCGGCTAGCCAACAACCCCTGGCACTGTGAGTGCGCCTTGCAAGAGGTCCTGTGGGAGGCACGGCTGGACCCTGACTCCGTCCAGGACATCACCTGCCACACAGCCCCACGGGAGGAGTATGTGGGGAAGCCACTGCTCCAGGTCTTGGATGCTGGTGTCAACTTCTGTAGCGTGCGCCAGAGGACCACGGACGTGGCCATGTTCATCACCATGTTCGGCTGGTTTGCCATGGTCATTGCCTATGTGGTCTGCTATGTCCGGCACAATCGAGAGGACACCCGCAAGCATGTGGAGTACCTGAAATCGTTGCCAAGCACCCAGGACCCTGCAGAAACCATCAGCACTGTTCTGTAGCGCAAGATTGGGGTGCTTTGTTCCCAGCTCCTTTGTGGAGAGCCAGTGGCAGCTTGGTGGGCTTCAAAGCTTCTTTACAGGATTTTCCTGAGGAACTGTATTTTGGCATAAACTCAGCAGCAGCCATCCCTTCCTGTGCAACGTGCAGGCCTTTGCGTGCTTTATATTGCTGCTAGTCCTGGGTCCAGATAAAGTGTGACAGGATATGGCCTGCTCTCTGCGCAGAGCTCCTCAGTAGAGAGCACCCAGTGCCTTTGGAGAGCAAGAGCTCCCAGGCTCGGGCAGGAAAGCAATTCCCAGCCAGGCATATCTCCAGCAATGCCAGTGACCACCCGAGCAAGGATGGAGGCAGGGCCTAGAGCCAACTCCAGCAACCCCAGACCAAGCATGGGAGAGTGACATGGTGGAGGATGCAGATGGGAGGTGCAGGGGACACCCCTGATGCAGACCTGCCTATGGAGTGCAGGGACCAGAGGAGAAAAATCTCCCTGGCGTGGAGCACCCCTCTCCCCCACAAGAGTGCCCACTGCCAGCCACGCTAACGGGGAAAGCAGCCCTAGCCACACTGCTTGCAGTCCACATGGTTTGGAGAGAACAGGTTTATGGGGACACAGATGGCGCCAGAGGCACTTGTGGGGCCCTCTCGCTTTGCTTTGCCTCTTCAAGGAAAGCTGTGGTCCCTGAAGCCTGCGGTGGAGAGGGACAGGCCAGTCCGTGCAGCAGGATCATCCCATCATGGCTCCAACGAGAGACCAGCGTTGCAGAGAGCAGGACGTCATTCCCCAGCCCCCATGGCATCTTGATAGCCCCCACTTGCCACTGGCAGCCTCGGAATGTTCTCCTAAGCCTTTTTCTCAATAAAGCCCTGCACCTGGGAAAAGCCCCTGGAGTTTCCTTGCGCTGGGAGCTGGGTATCTGGGAGACAGTGTGCAGATTGGGAGCTGGGGGTCTGAACCTCCCCTGCAGCCAGATCCCCAGGCAGCCTCTCTGCCCTCGGCTTATCCTACTTCCAGAGGTGAGTCCTCCCTCACAGGCTTGTCCCAAGCTCCAGGCTCAGTCCTCAAGCTTTTGCATCAGCCTACACCCCAGCTGGAAAGAGAAACCAGGAGTCCTGCCCCAGAGATGGTGAGGGAGGGTGATGGTGCTCTGGGGGGCGTTGCCCTTGTCTGAATTCAGTCTCTTCTAAATAAAGTAGACAGCCCTAAATTCAATGTACCAGCTCAACTCCCATTAGATTATATCTTCTCTACCTGCACCCCAGCCTGCCTCAAGCAGGGGTGACAGGGGCCAGCAGACTTGCTCTGCAGACCAAATTGTTCCTCTATCTCGCTGGGTAAGTGCAGGGACATCTCGCCCTATCTTGCCCTTCCTCTGTCTCAGAGCTGAATTAAAGATGCTGCTCTTGGCTCAGAGCAATGGAAGCAAATTTAATTCTGCCTCATTCACAAGCAGGAGGAAATGAGCCTTCCCGGCAGAGCAAGTCTTATCTGCCGCTGGGCCAGGTGGGCTTGTTTGTCAGACAGAGGTGATGGAGAGATCTGCAGGGGCTGCACAAATGGGCTCTCTTTGGCCTGGATCCCAGGGCAGATCAGGCAGTGCTTCCTCCCCAACCCTCTTCCCCAGGGATTTGCACCTCTTGCAGTCTTTCCATAGCTGCTAGGGGCCAGGGTAGATGTTTCCAGCCCTGAGCAAGAAACTCAGGGGCTGGGGAAGGGCTGAGCAATGCTCTGGACCAGTTGGGAGAGGCAGGAGGAGCCATGGTGGGTGGAGGCAGAGGGTCACCGTCACCCCAGCACCCCGTTGTGCTCAGGACTGCTTCATCCTCGTAGGCAACCAGTGGCCCAGAAGTCATGGATGGGCCCATACAACTGTGGTCACTTCCTACTTTGGGGGCAGCTTGATGTATGGAGGAAAGAAGTATTTCAAAGTGGCCAGTGCTGGTTTTTGTGTGTGTGTGTGTGTGTGTGTGTGTGTGCGCGCGCGCATGCGCGCGCATGCATGTGCACACAGGGGTAAATGCACCAGCTCCCACTCACCCTTGACGTACCCTGCAGCCCTGGGGCCCTGGTCAGAGCTGTCTGTGGGCAGCTCTAGGGCTGGTCCCTGGGAGCGCGCTGCATGCTGATGGGCCCAGGGCAGCCCTTGGAGAAGCTACAGGCCCCTGTGGGGTGGTACAAGCCATTCAGAGACCTGCAAGCCCCCCTCTGCTAGGTGGACTGGAGCCAGCTCAGGGATGGGGGTTACCGTCTGAGCCCAGGTCAAGAATAACACAGACCTTAGGTTGGGTTTTGGGGCACTGGCACTGTTACCCATCCTCACCTTTTCCCCACAGCCTGGTCCCAGCCCCTGCCAATCCCTGCCAGAGCCCAGAGGAGACCAAGAAGCACAGAGATCCCCTGAGAGAGGCTGCACGGATTGAGGGAAAAGCCTCCACTGTGGGCAGAGCAGCTCAGGTACCTGCAGCATGTGTGCGGCATGTAGGCTGGTTTATTGCGCGCATGGTTTATTAGAGCTCCAGTTAAGCAGAAGTCCCCCCTCCTCCACCACAAAGAAAGGTGAGGAAAAGAGGCTGCATTTTGACCTGGAGCAGTTTTTGGTCTTTCCCATACCAACAGCAGCCAGATCAGTCCTGCATGGCAGATTTGCCTGGGGGTCGCTCATCCTGTGGAGAAGGGACTGAGGACCAGCGTAAGATGGGGTGGTGGATACCAGCAATATCTCAAAGCAAATCTATAAAACCCTTCAAACTGAGTGCAAATGTCATTGCTCAGGAAGACCCTGCCCCACCACCTATGTGATGCCAGTTGTGACAAACAACAACTCTGTCTGCCAAATCTGGCTGTAAAATATATCTATGCATTTGTACAATATACACACATTGCTCAGCGAGGACAACT
This sequence comes from Apteryx mantelli, assembly GCF_036417845.1. Taxonomy (NCBI): domain Eukaryota; kingdom Metazoa; phylum Chordata; class Aves; order Apterygiformes; family Apterygidae; genus Apteryx; species Apteryx mantelli. The sequence continues at coordinate 31,216,786 of NC_089986.1, read as the reverse complement.
GAAATCAGCCGTGGTGGAGCGGGAAGGTCTGCAGGCACCATGCAGCAGCAGGGCACCGGAATGAGGTTTGGTGTAGTGTAGAAGATGCTGGCACAGTCGTCAGCCAGCGTGGATGGCTGGAGATGCAGGGTGTCTCAGGACAGGCACCCCGCAGAGACAGTCCGAGAATTGACACAAAGTGTGATGGCTCAGACTGGTCCTTGGCAACGTCATAGCCCCAAGCACTGGGAAGCTTGAGCCTGAAGCCACTTTTTTTCGCAATTTCTGACATGCCATTTCCTCCCCGTCACCACATGCTCATCCCAATAGCATGTGCTCTGCTTGGCCTTTTTTTCCCCTGGCCTTGAGTGAGCTCTCACCAGTCCAACAGCAGCTCTGGGACACTCCTGGCTGGAGAATGTCTAGCGCTGGGGTCCCCGGTGAGTCCCTCGTGCCACATAACTGGGGAAACTCTTTTGCTCCAGGCACCTTGGGGAGGACCTGGTCCTTGTGGCATGGCTCTGGGGCATTTTGGGAGAGTTGGCTCAGGAGAGGCTGCACAAAAGCAGAATCAGGGCCTCTTTGCCAGGCACCTGACCAAGGCTGCAGGGAGCACCTGGGAGCTCCCCTCCTCCTCTTCATCCTGCAGAGCACCCAGGCAAGTGGCCCCAGGGCTGACACTGAGGCCACCATTACTGGGCTCCTGAGGCGCCATGGTCCACCCACCCCAGGCAGGGGGTCTCCTCACCTCGGTGCACAGTTTGCTCTGGTCTTGGCAGTGAGCTGAGCATGTCTCACCCACTTCAGGTGGTTTTCAGCTTGAGCACCTTGGAAAGCGGCTCCTTGGCACTGGAGTAGAGGAGGTAGGAGCCCTCGCTGGTGTTAAACGCCTCCCAGTCTCTACAGCCCACTGTGGGGAGGTGATGAACTGCTACGAAGCCTTCATAGCCTTGCCACCTGCACAGGGAGGGTAATTAACTCTCGGGGCACGGGCCGGGCACCCCAGCTGACACAGACTCAGGGGTAGGAAAGACAAGTTGTGGGGCTGGCATCCTCCACCCCCACGCTGTGGTTTGGGGCAGGGGGATGCCCCTCGCTGGGGCTTCTTGCTCGTGCCTGTACGAAAACTGAGAGCGCTCCTATCTACCTCCTCTGGGCAGATGCACCAGGTTCTACAGGCACTGCATCTTCTCTGCCTTCTCTCCAGGAACCGCAGGGGTAAGCACGAGTGGGAAGCAAGCTGGGAACAGCTACCCATCCACCTCTCTTGCTGCATCTTCCCTGTGGGCTGTCCTGCACCCTCCCAGTGAGTGTGGCCTAGGCCTCTGCCACAGCAGGCACAGAGCTGGGTACAGCTCCACGGCGGTGAGCAGAGGTGCCTCGTGTCCCGACTGCTGCCCTGCAGGCATGTCTGCACTTCTCCTCCCCGAGTAGGGCCAGGCCTGGTGGAGAGCTCACCCTGCCCTGGCTGTGCAGCAGTACCTGTAGATAATACTGTTAACGGAGAAGGTGAAGCCGTCAAAGGAGTTTGCAACCACCAGAAAATAGTCGTCTCCCACCGAGAAGAACTCCCAGTCCAGGGCACTGTGGGATGAAGGAAGCACAGGTGTAGGTAAGATGGTCCCTCCGCGGCCAGGCTTGGCCCACAGGGCTGAGCCCAGCCTTCACTGACCTCTGCTGACCCCACTCTGCTCAAGGTGTTTGGCCATTCTGGCCTCAGTCTCTCTCATCTTCCCTGAGCAGGGCCCATAGGGAGAGGTGGATATAAAGCCGCAGGCTGAGGGCTCCCAGCATGCTAGGTCCTTAGCCTAGGCAAACAGGGTAGGTGCTTGCACGTGTTACATCTCACACGGTGCTCACACAAAGGGGGGTCGTTGGCGCCAGCTGCTGCGCAGACTGACAAGAATGCCACCACCACTCCAGTGACAGGTGACAATGTGTGTGGCCTGGGGGTCTGTGCTTTGCTGCTACAAAGCCCTTGCCATGCCATCCACTGTCACCTCCCTCTTCTGTCCCAGGAGCTGAGAACAGCTCGGGCAGCGGCTCAGTACAATGTCCTCGTAAGCAAGATGAGGTCTTCAAGCAGGATGCTCTGAGACTACTGATGATAGATAGAAAACCCTGCTTTCCCCAGGCTGTTTCTAAAGGGAGATCCATCCTTGCTCCAAAATCCAGGGAACTGGGTGCCCAGGGCCTGTCACCCATTGCCCTCCCCATCAGCCTTGTCCCTTCAACATGTAAGCTTGTGTGAAGCCCCTGGGCCCACCATGAGAACCCTTAGTTTGGGGGGGGACTCGTGGGAGGGACATGGGCTGAGGAGTGCCTCAGCTCTTTTTGCACAGGTACCTGTAGGTGAGGAGGTCCTGGAATTTGACAAACATCTGGGCAGTGATGTTCAGCTCATAGATGGAGGAGTTGATGGCATAGAAGTTGGAAGGCACCGGTGTCCTGCTGTCATAGCTGTGGCTGTTCGCCACAGCCAGGAAGACTCTGTCCCCAATATGAAAGACCTCCCAGTCAGCAGCACCGAATGTCTGCAGGGAATGAAGCCACATGAGAAGCTAAGCGCAGACAAACCTTTGCAAGCCAAGTGCACTGGGAAGTGTGGCAGGCCTGCTGGAGGTGCAGTGGAGAGGCTACCCACTCTTAAAACTCTCTGAGGGAAAAAAAGCAGACCTCACTTAGTCAATCCCTAGGGGAGAACCAGTGGGAAACTATTGCTCTCTTTCCAGAGGACTGCCTCTGTAATTATTCTCTGGCCTTACCTGAACCCCAGTGAAATGGATTCAGAGGGGACACTGAGGGGCAGAGGTTGACTAGTTGCCAACCCTTACCAGGATAGACTGGAAGAGCTGGAAAGAGCCATTGAGCCAGATGTAGATGTGAGAGTAGATCTTGGTGGATGTGCCATTAAACGTGTTAGCCACGGCCAGGAAGGAATATGGCCCAATGGTGAAAAATTCCCAGTCGTAGGCTCCGGAGGTAGGGATGGTCTGGTTGGTCTCAAACTGCCCTGTTCTGGGGTTCCACCTGTATATCACGCTGTCTATGTTGTGATTATTTCCTGGGGGAGACAGAAAGACATGCATGATAAGAAAAAGCTCCTGTGAGAAATGAGACCCAGAAATGGGTTCAGCTATGCAAATACTTGCCAGCACATTGCAAGGCTGTTTGTTAGGGACTGATTGCTCCCCAAGAAGCAGCCAAAGAGCCTCCACCCCTTTGAAAGACACTGGCAGTTGGTTCCCAAGCACATGGTGACAGCTTTGCAGCCGCCCTTCTCAGCAGAGAGAAGCAAGGGTTCTATTTCCTCACACAAGCAGCATGCAAACCGGGAGGCACTGTGCCAGCACCCCGAGGCAGCCAAGCTCTGTGGTTTGCCCCATGGAATGGCTGTGTGCAGTGGAATCAGTCCCTAAGATGCAAACATCATGGGCTGCTGTCACCCTTTGCATGCAAGCTCACACATCTGGGAGGATGCCACAGCTGGATTGACGCCACACTGATGTTTTTCAGTGCTCCCTGGCTAAATCCCTGCATTCAGCTCCCAAGTGCTGGCCAGAGACTTCTCTGGGCTGATCACCATATACTGCACCAACTCCAGAAAGAGCAATGGGAACTGTAACCTGCAGTCCTGCAAGGCCCTGAGCACTCGGTTGGAGGCCATCAGGCACCAAAGCACATGCTCTATCCCATTCCTGAGCTCAGTTCAAGTGTTCTGGCCTCACGCCCATGTCAGGCCCAGCTGGCATTTAAAGCTAACAACCTTTTTGTGCCTTCGGTCTGGCATTTCCACCCAGCCCAGGCTAGAATCATTCTTCCAGTAAAGAGCTGGCCTCACCCTGACAGGAGGGGCAGCATCAGCAGCCCTTTTCCACCCCACTAAGCATTGTCACCCTTGGCTTGGTCCTGCTGATGCTTCTGATGTCCAAGCAGCAGCTGGACCATGTGTTTATGGGATTTATGGGCAATCCTCACGGGAGGGGAAGAGGATTTGGCAAGGACTCTGGGGAGCAGGGGGTGTGCAGGAAATGGCCACATGGGTGAGCGGCACCTCTTCTGGGACTGACTCTCCAACACCTGCAGAGTGGAGCACCCCCGGTTTGGTTTGGCCATGGATGGTCTTGACCCTTGCACAATGTGCATGGCCCCCAACAGGACCCTCCTCCCCACTGCTGCAGGAGTAGGTCACATGTGATTTGGCCATGGTGGGGGTCCGACAGGTGGGATGGGATTTCGCAGCCCAGTCCACAGCGACTGGTACCCAAGCAACCAGCTTTAAGCCTGGTGCTGGAAGAGGGGAGGCCCTGGGAGCCAGCCCACCTGCAGGGAGAAGGACAGGCTGGAACACACCCGCCTGGGGTCCAAACCCAGCTGCAGGCACTCTGGAGAACCAGGGCCAGTCATCCTCCACATGGGGGATACACTCCCCAACCCAGCATAGCTCATGGCCTGGGAGGGCAACAAGGCTGAATCGTGTCTGCAGGGTGTCCAGGGAGGGAGGGCATGCCAGGTGGGCTGATTTGGAGGGAGCAAAAGTCATTCCCTTGGTTTTCTCCATGCACCCGCAAGGCTGATGCTCTGGCTTCTCCAAAGGCTCAGTTCCTGCAAACCTCTGCGGCTGCCCTAACTACCCCACCATGTTATCTAGCTTTGGGGAAACAGATGAAAAGAAGCAGAGATATTCAGCAAAAACACTGCCCCTGCTCCTGTCCTCATCCCCCGCAGCTGGAAGCAGAGAGGGAGATGGTGTCAGACACTTCCCCAGATATTTTCCTCTCCCAAAATCAGAGGGTCTGTGAGGGTTTGGGTTTCCCAGGGGACGCTGCAGTCCAGTCTGTGTCCACTGACTCCCTGGCTTTGCCTTGTGCTCCAGGCAAGGATGCGCCTGGCATGGGGGGAGCCTCAGTGTCGCCTCAGCCACAGGAGGATGCTCTGAAGCTTCGTCCCTGCGGCGAGTGGCGGATGAGCTGCAGCGCTGCGGGCCCCCTGCGAGACCCCTGCTGAGCCGCCTGCCCTGGCCATGCACCCGGCTGAGCCGGGCCAGAAAGGAGTAAGGGCTGGGTACCTTCTCTGTGGTTGACCACCGCGAGGAAAGCCTCTCCCTCAATGACAAATGCCTCCCAGTCCCTAGCGCTGTGCGTGGTGATCCTCTGGTACGTGACGAATTTCTCTTTCCTGCGGCTCCACTTGTATATTACAGAGTACTCCTGACCCCTGTCATTCTGCTCAAAATTAGCCACTGCTAGGAAGATCTGAAAAATAACAAGCCAGGACATCTTGGTTTTCTCCTCTTGCAGGGGCACAGTCAAGCACAGGCAGGGTGAAGGCAGGATGCGGGGCTGGGAGGGCCCAGGGCACACGTCTGTGGGATGCAGGGGCTGGGGACCGAGGCAGCTGCCGCAGGGCAGGACAGCCCCGGCTGGCAGGAGCGTGGGCAGGGTACTGCCCTTGAGCTGCCGCACAGCCTACACATCACAGCCAGAGCAGGGACAGGGCCCCAGCAGCTTGTGGGGGACATTGGAAAGGGACGAGCCGGTTGGATTTTGCTGGCAAAGCTCTGGCTGCCACTGAGCCGGGCTGCAGGGACCTCGGTCTGATCAGACAGCTCGCTCCCTGAACGGAGGCCCAAATTCGGGATAACCGCCTCTTCCCCCAGCCTGGCGGCCACCCAACACCGAGCCAGCACTCAGCAGAGCCCCATGGTTCCCCTTGCCTGTGCACAGCCCCCAGCCCACACGGCCCCAGCAAGCTGCTGGCTGGCTGGCGCAGGGTCAGAGACGGCTCGATTGCAGCAGGCAGACACATCACAGGGGCCTGCCTCCGCCCGGCCATGGGCTAAGCTGAGGGGCTCTTGGTCCACGCGTGTTGGACGTGTGTCTACAGAGCCACATCCGCACACCTTTGCAGTCCACCCATGGGTTGGGTGAGCTGAGGACCTGCACCTTCATGACAGCTGTGAGAGCACAAGGCCTCTGCTCCCCAGCAGCTGCTGTGCAAGCTGGTGCAGGAGGCAGTGGCCGTCACAGACGCCCCAGGGCAGGGGGCCTCTTGAGGAGGAGGCAGTTTTCAGCCACAGTATCAGCAGCCCGGCAGAGGCAGAGATGCCCTGCAGTCACCCAGGCCACAAGGCGCCAGGGGAGCCCCCAAGCCCACACTGGCTTTGGGGAAGGAGAACGCTGCCAAGGGAGCGAAATGGGCCATGGGTGGGCAGGGGATCTGCGCTAACAAACCTTTCCCCAAAACAGGGTCTGTTGTTAGGAAAAAAACTTAGAAATAATAACAGTAATAATGATTATTTTGCTTCCCTGAGAGAAAACAAAATATTTTCCAGACCCCTTTTTCTCCTTTTGGCATTTGGGGCTTCTCTTTCTATGCAAAGGCCAAGTACACCCCCAGAAATTTTGCCAGAAACAGAAGGAATTGGGCCTTCTTCTCTGCAAACAAACCCAGACCCTGATCCCCTGACACCAAACCAGGACCCAGGATGCCTTCAGATACCTTTGCTCCCCACAGGCCTGCTGGGACCCACTGGTTTCCATGTCCTTCTGCTTTCACTAATTGCTGCTGTGGGTTTCCCAGTGTTCAGGAAGCACCTGGTGCCTTTTGGAAGATTTGGCTCACGCAGATGCTGGGGATTTTAATCAGAGAGAGCAAGAGGGAAGGCAGAACATGCTGGCTGGGCATGGAGGTGCAGATAAAATGGGTGCTGTTTCCTGATGAGTCGTGGTCCATTGTTCATCTTGTGACCCAGATTAAGCACACACAGCAAGATCCAAAGCAAATGGCCTGGCTTTCTCCAAAAGCCATCAAAGACTCTGAGATGCAAGCACCCCAGCGCTGGGGACAAGCAGCTGGAAAGTAGGCTGCAACAACAGAGAGAGACTGCTGCTAGCACCAGGCCACAGCTTTGTCTGGCCAAGGCTTGAACTTTTCCAAGGATGCAGACCTTCCCCTCTATGCAGAGGCCTGTTCCAGGTCTTCAGCTCCCTCCAGGGAAGATATCTCCCCAGTGTCCAATCAGCCCTAGGCAGCTCTCCTGCACAAACCAACAAGCTCCCACTTCAAGGAGAGTCCCTTCAGGGCATCTCCAGAAACACAGCTTTAAAGGGAAGAGAAAGTCCCAGATCCCACACAGCAACTCAGGAGCCAGACGTCCCTCGCTCTCCAGTGACACATCACATGTACCAAGCACTGGGAGCTGAGCACAGAGCACTACAGCCACATGTGCCTCTATATCCTCCACCTTCTCCTGAGTGCTGAGGCTAGCCCCAACTAGAAAATCTGTCCCAAGGTGTCAAGGAGAGGGGGCTCCCCTGTCTAATAAGTCTAGGGCCAGTCTGCTTCAAACATCATATACAGATACATAGATCTTATATAAGGATGAGTACATGCCTTCTGGAAATATGTTCTAAGCAAACAGGGAACAGTTCTGTCATGGCAGGACAGCTGAGAGCAGTGAAGAGCTGAAGGCAAAGAAGCACATTTGCCTTGGTTAGTACCAACGTGTGGGGTTCACTGTGCAAGAACCACATGGAGGAGGGAGGAGGGGAGGCCCCTGGGTGCTCTGGCCCCAGGCTGCTCTTGGGAACCACCAGTCTGGTTTCCTTCTCTTGACCTGCAATGATAGCTCCAAGGGGGTGCTGTGGGTCTGGACTGACAGTAGGAAACCCCAAGTTGGCTCCCACCAGTGCATAAATGCAGCCACGGATGTTCCTGTGTTCTGCCCATGAGGATGCAGACAGAGCTTTGCACAGCCAGCAGAGCTCTATCCAAACAGCAGGGCTGTCAGTGCCAGCAAAGCCTGGAGGCAGGATTTCTGCCCATCCCTCCATATCTTGGCGCACGTGGCTCGTGAACAGGGAGCCTGCAGCCACCCTGGGTGGCGTTCAGCAGCAGCACGGCAACAAGCCAGGATGCATCATGCTAGAGGGGGAGTGATCTGAATTACCCTGGGAGCTCTGCACAGGGCTGGCTCTCAGGAAATGTTTGTTCGGCTGGCCTGGGGCTCGTTGCAAGGTGACGAGTAACTCCCCAGGGAGTGAAGCCAGGCAGATACTCTGCAGAAGTCATGTGGTAGATTGCCTAGGGCAGGAGAGATGGATCCAAACTCCTGGAATGACTTAAAAGCAAAGGGGCTTAAAAATGCTAATGGCTGGACACACTCAAGCTCTGGGAGAGCAGCCATGTGCTCTGATGACTCTCTAAGACTAAGATCAGAGCAGGCCATGTGCATGGCAGGTCTTCTGCCTTGCGGATGGTCAGAGGGATTGCCCTCTGTGCTCCCATTTCAGGCACTGTGTGCCCCTGAGGGCAATGCCACAGCTGCCGTGTGGGGAGATTCCTGCCTTGCTTCATGTGGCATACTGGATACACCAGCAAAATGAAGATCAGGCTAGACCACAGCTCCACATGATACGCAACCACGTGTGAAGGACATTTTGATGCTGGCATTCATAGGCACACCACATCTGAGGCAGGAACAGGCAGAGACTGCTACAAATGAACACCGACACATGGGAGGGTGTCAAACTCTAAAAGGTCACTTTGGAGACTGACAAAGAAAATCATTGTCTGTGGGGCGTCCTGGAGAGCTGCACACCCCGGGAATGAGATCTGAGCAATCTGGACACATGGTTATCTATGCTACGAGCATCAGTTGCTGAACATGGAATGGATGGATGCTGTTGTGTCTCGGCAAAAATACTAAAATACAGAGAGCAGTCAACAGTGTGCACATAGATCATCAGGCAGCCCCCAGAACAGACCCTTACCTGCTGAATACGTGTATCAGTGGAACTCCATCAAAGACAGCAGAGAGGAAGATTTACCCACAAAACCATGCCTGAGACTCAGGTTCGGTCTGGGGCAGTGTTTGGCATTTGCAGTTTATTACAGCATTGAAATAACCTTCTAGACAGACTTACCTTTTTTCCTATGGTGAAATACTTCCAGGACTGAGCTTGGTAGGTGGGGATGTTCTGGTAGGGCACGAACTTTCCATCAGTCCACTTGTAGATAGCTGATCCAGGGGGAGTGTACCGGTTGGCAGTGGCTGCAAACAGTCCCACCTTTGGGATGGTGAAGACCTCAATGCCCATCGTCTCAGAGTTGGTCACCAAATTCTGGTACTCCTCCACATAGTCGAGCCTTTGTTTGACTAGGAAAAAAAATGAGAAGTCAGGCTAAAACTGGAACACCCGGCATTCAGATGTGCCCCATGTTGCACAGCTGAGCTGGTTTGGCGGCATTTGCTTCTGCATGGAGCTTTATGATGAAAATAAAGGCTGTGGCATCCGGGGCATGGAAGGGCTTAAACCTGAGGGGCTGGTGAATGGACTGACTCTGTCTTATTGAGCAGCACGTTCAGCCCCATCAACCCTGAGCCTGCTCTTTGTCTGCAGGGCGACACTTCAAAATGCTCTGCCTGGCACTTCTCTGCTGGGAGTAGGAAAATAGAAATTAGATTGCTGCTTAAGAAGTGTTTTTGTATTTTTATCCTAAAAAGAATGGTGAGGCGAGGAAGAGACATATAGCTGTGACAAATGGTGCAAAAGGGCCTGGACAGCTGAGACCATCTGGGTTAATCCGTACCCCCCTGCAGCAGCCCTGCACCACATCCTCTCTCTGACCTGATTCTGTATGAGCTCTGGAAAAAGATACTGGGAAGATTTAGACAGAACTAATGTGAGAAATTGGAACAGAAATGCTAAGACTGGTCCCAATGGTGAATGGGTGGGAAAGTCTGGGAGACATCAGAAGGGATGAACGGCAGAAGGACTACAGGTGTTGGTGGCACCAAGGTTAACAGGTCAGCAACATTCCAGCACAATGTCTCCCTGAGAAAACAAGGACATGGTACTAATCCTGGTGACTCCCAAAGGTGGGACAGGAGGGGGACACCAGCCACTGCCAGCTCCTACAGGGGACAAAAGGCATATCCAAACCCAGCGTGGGGTTGCCAGCACAAGAGAAACCCGAGAGGGGAGGAGGATGACTTGGTGGCTGGCATACCTCATCCCTTGTGTCCTCACAAGGGACCCTGGGCAGACCACCTAGATACACGAATCTTGGTATTTGTGAGCATGTGGGGGAGCATGAGTGGACAGAATCTGTTTTGTTTTCAAATAATATTGACCCCCTTTCCTACAGGAGCTGGTTAGCTTTGCTTCATTTTTCCTACAATGCTGCAACATTATTTTCTGCCCTAAGGCCAGCAAAGCTATAATGACGTTGTCACGGTCCCATTGCTCACTCAGCTGATGAGTCTTTCTTGTCTACCCTGCAAGCGCTTTGGCGCCAGGAGCACCTGCAGGTTCAGGACCCCACGGCAGGGTGCATCTCCGCAGCCTGGGCATCACTGCAGCACGGCTCTTGGCAGGCCAAGCTGCCCTGCTTGGATGAGGTGGCAGCTCACTCCTGACCAGAGAAGCACTGGGAGGACAGACAAGACGGACAGACAACATAGACAGAGTGTGGGTGATCAGGGAGCTGGCTCCCGGAGGTGCTTGAGCCAAGAGCTACACTGAAAGTGTCCATGTGGCTACAGAGAGCAAAGACCTGCCAAACAGGAGAGAGCCATGCAGGGACACCACAGCTGTATCATACTGCCCTGTTGTTTCTTTGCAGACTTGGTTCCTGCCCCAAAGTGCTGTCAGGGCAAATCTCTGCTCCTCTCCCACTGCACAAGCCCCCCCTGCAGCCTAGAAAGCTGTGCAGACAAGGCACACCATTACCTTCCAGCATGGAAATCCAGGTGCTGCCGTTGCACAGGTACAGCCCTCTCTGGGAGGCATTGAACCAGAAATGTGCCTTCTCATGCTTGGTGCAGGGCGGACGGGACCCGAGAGTCACCTTCATGTCAGTCTCTGGACACAGAGAAGAGCAAGGCAGGCACCTCTTAGCGCATGCAAAGGAGGAGTGGTGTGACTCACCCCAGCACACAATGAGGGCTGGACAGTGGTGCTCACCACCATGCCCTGGGATATCCAGCTTTCCCACCCTTCCCCATCTTCCTGAGCTCAGACTACCCCAGATATTCTCTCTGGTATCTCTAGGTTAGACAAAATCCCCCAGTGGAGTCCAGAGCCCAAACACACTTTCAGAAACACAAGGTATTTGGGAAATCCTCTTTCCCTCTGCCCCAGCTCTTTGCCCAGCCATGAGCAAAGAGCCCTTCACAACAAAAGCGGAAAAGGCCAAACGCTCTAAGCCTTCACTGTTGTTGTATTACTGACCATACGGGTATTTCAGCACCTCATTGCTTGCCGGCTTTGCTGGGAGATCCTGGAGAACAGCAGGGACAGAGAGCGTTGCTACTTTAAAATTCATGGACGTGCATATTCGGGGGGTGGCATCAGCTCCTGGCAACAGGACAAGCTGCCTGAGTAAGCCCTGGAAAAGAGGAATAAGCATGATGGAGAGCAAGTCCAGCAAGACCAAGAGGCAATGGAAATTGCAGGTGATTCATGACCTGAATATCCCTCCATAATCTTGCTTGTTTCCCTCGATCCTGGGCTTTGAAAGCCTCCACATGATTCATGCACATATATCAGATCCTTGTTACATCTTCAGCCTGCCAAAATCTTGGGCTTGGGCAATTTAACAGCTGGCACAACAGGAGCATTGGCAAGAGGCTCGTACGCTGCAGACAGCTTTCACTACCACAGTCAGGATCAGACACAGCCCTAATTTTTCTATTAATGAGATTGTGCCATCAACTGTCTTTCTGCTATTACACAGCTGGTAATGTGCTTTGTCCCACAAAGTGACAGAAACAAGCACTCCACAGCCGCTCCTTCTCTGTTCGCCGCTGGAAAGTAGGAGAGGGTGAGCCTGACAGTCGGTCCCACCGGCCACTTCCCATCCACTCACTCTGCCGTCTGCACCATGTCCCAACTCCAGGGCAGAGCACAGGGCTCAGAAATGGCTGCACTTGATTTCTGCCTTGCTTTCCTTCCCATTTCCAATGTGGAATTTGGGAAGCACTGCTGGCCTTGTGAAGTGTATCCTCCGCCACTGCTGGGTGTGCAGCACCCGCTCCCCACCCCTGTCCTGGGTGCCTCTGTCCCACAGCCAGCCCAGAGGCCCACGGTGACGTGGTGACATCAGTGTCCTAGAGCAGCCAGATGCCATGGGGGACACTTACTGTAAATAAGCCTTTCCTTCTCCTCCTGTTGCCCAGGTAAAAGCTGGCTCTCTTCACCGACAGGGAGGTTGGAAATGGTGTCTCTACCACCCTGCAAACAGGCAGAGAGAAGGCAGAATATAATTTCACAGTCTCTGCTGGTGGCTGGAAAAAAAAAGTCAATCAGCAAGCTTGGTGCTCACTGTGCATGCATGACTGCTGAGAGCCACATCCCCTGCACTTTTGGCCAGAAGAGCATCTCCTGCCCACCACATGTCCTGTCTGCTGAGGAGCTGGCACCCCCCCCTACAGCCACCTCCAAGCCCCCAGCAACTGCCTCCTGCCATGACCCTTCCAACTTACACGTCATTGGGGACATTGCAGTCCACTGTCAGGGAGAAGGACTGGCCAGAGACAGCCAGGATGAGCGTGTGCCACTGGTTGTCCGACAAGGAGACATTGCGGAAGGTGACACGGGTCTGCCAGCCATTGGAGTGCTCTTGGCTCCAGAAGAGGAAGTGGAGCTTGTTTGGCGAGTAGCGCAGCCCCACCAGCACGCTGTGGCTTTCCTCAGCCATGAGAGTGAAGAGGTATTCATTTCTCTGCAAGAGGAGGTGAGAGGGAATGGCGGAAGTTGAGATCTGGACTAGAAAAGCTTCTGGGAGCAGTGCTCACTGGGGCTGTGCAGGCCACCAGCATGTGAACACAGTCAGAAAGGCACCAAAGACAGCAAGAATGGGGCCACTGGTGGTTCTTAGATGCCATGGTCAAATCTCACTGCCACAAGCTCCAGGGCCAGGTTGTGCCCACTCCTTTCCCAGCCTCCAATCCCAACTCAAGGGGCTCAGGCTGTACCCCCAGCTGGCAGTGCTTACCTTGGCAGGGACATTAAGGACTCGCAGTGTGACAATGATGGAGAACTCCTCAGGGAAGCGGTCACAGTGGATGAAGAGCCGCGAGGCAGGAAAGCCCAGGGCCCGGGGCCGCGAGGCAGTGAGCTGGAAGCCACGCACCCCCTGCACTTGAAACACCCTCATGCCGCGGGCCAGCCCACTGGCAGGGACCACCTCTGAAAGGATGTCCAGAGGGCGCAGGTCTGTGTGGAGAGATGACAGAGCACGTGATGGCCCCAGAGATGATCCCAATCTGCCCACATGACGTTGGACAGGTTCCTTGCCTTGTGATGGGGTGCTTTGCCCTCCCACTCACTCAGGGGCATTTGGGCAGCAAACCCATCGCCAGCTTTGGCTGGAGCACTCCATGGCATCATAGGGGTCTTGTGCATCCTGGGAACTTGCTTTCTCCCCACCCCTATGGTTCCCACTCACCCCCCTGCTGTGAGAAAGCTGGGAAGGTGCCTTGCCCTCTGCAGGGCGAGGCTGCCTTCTCTCTATCCCTAGATCTGGGACGTTGTGCCAATGGCACCAGGTACCACATGTGCAGGCTCACCCACGCAAACCATCCCACTGAGATGCATCTCCAGCCGCAGCTCCTGGGATCGGGACTCACCAGCCTGGCAGCCCCAGGGCTGCTCTGTGCTTCCTTGGGGCTGTGCTTTGCATCTGTCCAGCCAGCCCTAGCCATCATAACCAGAGACATGAGAGTGGGGCTGGGAACCACAGCCCGCAGCCTTGCTCCGTAGACAGACACTCAATCCTGGCTATGGTGTTGCTGACTCCAGGGTGCTGGGATGCAACACTCCCCTCCCTCTAGCCCAGGCTCCCCCAACCCAGCACTAATCGCTTACATACACGTACTCCACTGGCAGACACCATAAACCCTCATTAAATAATTATCCTCTCCCCAGAGGAGAAAACAACACGCACAGCCCCAGGGCATCGCCCAGATGAAAAAAGCACTGAGAGAAAAACTTCTGCTTGCACACATCTGGGAAGCAGACAATCCTGAGACACCAGCACCCATGCAGAGCACTGCAAAAATCTCCCCACGCGTACCCTGTGAGAACACCCTCTGTCTGATGTCTTTGCAAACAGCACACTAGCAGCCAAGGGGAAGGACTGTACCCGGGGCAGGCACTTGCCAGACCTTCCCCATATCAGCACCTTTGCAGCTTTTATTTTTTGGAACTGACCTTTGCTTCCCTGGCAGGATTTTAGCCTCTGTAGCAAAGATAAACCAGGTGCCTAGGCTTGTGCATTCAAGGAATTCAAGCTGTTCCTTACACATTTCTGCTACGGACTTACCCATACGGTAGCTCTATCCTTCTCATACATCACCAGCTGACATGCCACCGGCACGGGGCACCGTCTGGTCCTCCTCACACGGAGTGACATCCCACCCAGCGCATGGGCTTCATTCCCAGAGGACGAAGTAGTACTTAACTAGAGTAAAAATCCCTGACTCCGGCCCTTCCCTAGCAAAGACGGGCAAGCCCAGAGCCACATTGCAGGAGGCCAGGTGACGAGCCTCTGTGGGCACGATGCCAGCCCACAGCTGACACCCGTGTGCCCGGCCATCATCCGCAGCCCCACCTGAAAGCAGCAGCACGGAGGGGCACCCACCCGCTGGCCCAGGGCCAGGAAAAACAACTTTCCTCGCCCTTCCCCTGTTGCTCAGCCTGGCTGGGGCTGCTTGGGCGAGCAAAGGCTGAGAGCAGAGTGCAGTAAAAGCCCACAGGAGCGGAGCCCTCCCCTGACAGCCGAGCTGGCTCCCAGCCCGTGCTTGCACAGGACGGCAGCTTGCTGAGCGCCTCATCCCATCCGTCCCACGAGCATGTTTCCACAGCCTGATTTATGTGACAAGCCAGCAGCTGTCACACACACACTCTCTGAGCGAGGGGGAAGGAGAAATTAGACGGCATCTTTAAACACCACAGGCTCCACTCTCAGCTGGGAGTCCGCAGCTAGCTCTAGTTAAGATCCCCCTTCAGCAAATATCCACACGTCCAACTTAATGTATGCTTTTAGCTCCTATTTGTACTAATAAATCTTGGCTGCTTAGGCACAGAGGGAAAGCCAAGCAGGAGATGTTTGTGAGCAAGGCTGGACCAGCATGTGTTTGAATTCAAACTGGTTGGAGTTGGAAAGCATTTCCACCTCCATGTACCTCTAGCCAGCCCAAACTGAAGTCGTCTCCATCCTAGAGCATCTTCTAGAAGGAGCTGGAGGGCTGAATGACAGCAGACCCCATGCATGGGCTTTGCTGCTGGCTGGCTGCTGCAAAGCAGCGCTGACCTGGGAATGAGAAGTCCTCCCCTCCAGTATGGGCACCACACTGCCCCAGGGTAAGATCCACGCAGTCGTGCTGAACATGGGGAATGGCTCAAACAACAGCACGAATTGCAGGGAAGGAACCCAGGAAGGAACCCAGTAACACGGCTTTGTCTAGCATCAAGCAGACAGGCCTTTCTCAGAGCAGCAAGGAAATCCCATCTTTTCCAGAGGGAATGGCCAAGTTGTGACCTCAAGCACATCTGGCCTGAAGTCAGAGTGACAGTGTGCAAACGTGTGCGTGCATCTGTGTCCATGCATGGTGACTCAAACCCTTGCCCTGCTCAACATTTCCCAGCCCTTGTCATCGTCCCTGCACATCCGTCCTGCAGAGTGCTGCATCCAGCAGGGGACCAGGCTTGGACACAGCCCAGCTGCTGCGGAGAAGTGGTACGCTCCACGTGGCAGCCTGCAAGCCCAGCACAGCCTGGGACAGGACAGTTCAGCCTCTCTCCTGCTCCCAGTACACTGTGCTCAGAAAAGGAGCTGAAAAGCTGTAAAAATTTCTGATTTTTTTCCCTGTGGTGCAAAAGCCAGCTGCAGTATCTGCCCCAGGGACTCAAGAAAGACAAATGTCCCTTTCTGAGCACAGAGTAGGAAAACCAGCAAGAGTCTTCCAACCCTGCTACTTGTCATCCCTGCTGCCTGCCCCATTCCCTCCTTGTAGGGTGTGTATTTAAGCTAATTCCAAAATAAAGCCTTTGTAGGGGAAGGTTGACTAAAATGCCCTAGCTTGTAACAGGCCAAAAGAAAACACTTGATCCTCATGAAATGACCAGTTCCCATTTTTCTCAGCCAAAAGCGCAAGCCAAATTCAGGCCCGTGTTTGCAGAGGGGTTGAAGTACCCTTGGACTGGCCTGGGGGCAGGAGGGATGAACCATACAGCTGAAAAGAAGGGGTGGGGAGCTGTGCTGGAGGCTGCACTGCCTCTGTGTGTGCTTGCAGCCAAGGTGTCCTTAGCTTGCAACCGGCCCCAAGCTGGGAGGAAGGAGAGCAAGTCCCCTTGCGCGCTCTCCCTGCGGTGGGGACGTGTCAGCTCGAGGCCCTGCCTCACCAGCTTTGGGAGCCATTCCCAGCGCAGCTGGCTGCTTGCAATGCTGCAGTCCTCTCCCCTGAGCGCAGCAAGCCTGGGCCCGGTGGTCCCAGGCAGCTCTGTCCCCCCACGCACCCCAGCTGCGCTCCGGGACCGCCGAGTCTCCTGCGCTGCATCGCCCCGAGCCTCCGGCAGCCCCGCTCCCCAGAGCTGGCAGTCAGCTTGTAATAACGCTGAGGGACACTTCGTCACCAAGGCAGTTTTCAATTAAAACCAAAGACATGAGTCTCAAATTGCCTCCCACATCAGAGTCGCTGCTAATGATTAAAGCTGGGCTGGCAGTTGCACAAAACCTCCTAACGATCTGGAGAGCAGCCAGGAGTGTTTTAGTACAGGTTGGCCAGTGTAAATAGCTGGAGCCTGCCCGCTTTACAGTCCTGCCGCCTGGGGCCGGACCTTTGGCAAAGCTGGGCCCAGAGAAGAGAGGAGAGGTGCCATGAGGAGGAAATTCAAAGTTGATTAACTCCAAATTAACTCCAAATAACTGAGCTCCCGCTCCAGCGCCCTGCTGGTGAGGCCAGTCCAGCTGTCCTACGAGTCCCAGTCCCGGCACCTGGAAAGATTGGAGCAGCTTGGGAGAGAGGGTGACCAGAAATGTTCTACAAGGAGCAGAAAAACTGTGATTTCTCCTAGCTCTCCTTCTCAAAGCCATCCTGGCTGTAACAAAACATAAATGAAGAATCTTCAAACCAAGACAAGCCACAGGCACACCAAATTTGGGCCCAAACAGCCAAAAGCTTTGCCAAAGGTTTATGGCCAGACAAAGTGAGGCTGATGGGTGCACTGCTGCTTCCAGCAGGGACCATGTGCTGCACAGGGTGCAGAAATGAGAACTCAAACCCAAGAAATGCAGGATTGAGGGCTAAATGAAAAGTTCCTTTTTGGTTTAGGCTGTTCGTGGTGCTTTCCTGATGGAAATCCAGCTGAAGCAGCCTGCTCCCATGGCCAGAGGAAGATGGGACAGAATTTTCCTAGAGGTTTTGCCACTGAAATAGTGTTAGCTGCGTCTAAGAGAGTGCAAGAGCTCTGTTAGAGACCCAGGGAGCAACCAAAGAGTCTGGGATGAGAGGTACTTTCCAAGACGTCATAAAATTCCCCTACAGTCCTTCCCCACCCTTCAGTGCCACTGCTCCCTGTGTTTTGGCCCCCATGGCTGGCAGACCCGGCAGGCCCCGGGGCTCTCCTCTGGCACCCTGCGGCACCTCATTGCAGCAAGACAGGTGACCATGGGGGATGGACAGGCACAAAGCTCTCACCGTGACAAGGGCAAGGGCTCGTTGTTCTGTGTGACAGGTCCCTTCAGCTCTTTCTGACCCTGTGCTGCACATGGGGACTCCAGACCCAGGGACGACCTTGCTTCCTAACAGCATGTGGATATATGAGGGTGTCCAGACTGCTTATCCCAAGGGGTCATAGGGAGGAAGGAGGTAGCTCTAGCAGCACTGGGCATCACACCATGCATCACCTGTGCTATCACCCTAAGACTCAACCCATCAGTGCCCCACTGAAACGCTGGGGCTGGGCTGCCAGGAAGAGGCTGGCGACGTGCCCTACACAGGGCACCCCACTGTGGCCATGTCCCCCCTCCAGAGCAGAGCCCACCTGCTGGGGTCTGCCCAGGTTGGCCAGCCTGGTGGCTTGGGGGACACCACGTTCACAGGAGCCCATGGGCTCAGGAGCAGTCCCAGCACGGCAAGAATCACTCTTGAAGCTTCCCTCCCCATGCAACCTGCCCATCGGCCATGGCTCCTACCTGTGCAATGCTGCCACGTCTTCCCTCCTTGGACGAGGCTCCCATGGGCGGCCCAGTGCAGGAGGACAGCCCAGACCAGCAGCGGAGCCGACATCGGGGGACTGGCCTCACCGGGTCCATCCACCGGGACCCCCCTGCCTTCCCTTCCTCTGCGCCACTCTGCTTAGGCCCCCCCAGGTGTTCTCGCATAGTCTGCACGTGGGGCCACCCAAAGGCACCCCGAAGGGTGTTGTGGGGGCCCAGCGACCCTCCTCAGGGACGTGTCACTCTGCGGTGCTGCTTGGCCTCTCCTCCGGAGCCGGGCCGTGGCGCTAACCCCCAGCTCTGCCTGCCCACTGCACGGGCAGGGGGGGCACGGGCATCTTCCCCCAGGGGCCAGGTGAAGGCAGCGGGCGCTGGAGGGGGGCTGGCGAGGCCGGGCGCACAGGCGCGTGGGTGCCCTGCAGTGACGGAGCGCAGGCTCTCGTGCGGTGGCCGCAAAGGCAGTGTTGGCTGCAGCTGGCGCTTGCAGACATTTAAATGAGAAGTCAGTGGTGGGAGAGGAGGAGTCCCGTTTCCTTGGAGAGCTTTTATCTTTTGCCCAACCCTCTGGAAGGCAGCTTTGGGGAGGGATTTTTTTTTTCCCTTCCTTTCATTTTTGGTGATTCATTTTTCTGGGGTCACGTGGGGATAGGTGGGAGATTTGCCCCTGCCCAGAGAGGCCAAGGTGAGGAGCTCACTACCCCTAAAAGCCCTAGGCTTTTAGCAGTGTCATCCCAACTGATACTGGGGGAATCCTCTATCTCCTCCTGTTCACTCCACCCTGCCCAAAAAAAGCCAGACCCCACAAAGGTGCATTTTTCCCCTCCAAAATGCCTTGTGCAGGTGGTGCACAGCCACTGTGCTGGTGCCCTGGGCCACACTCCCAGCCCAAAGGCCAGACAACAGAACCGGATCTGCTACAAGGAAGGCAGAGACATACCAAGCATTAGTTTAGAAACCCCTGAGGTTACAATATTCAAACAGGAGACAGCAGTGGAAAAACTCCCTGCACACAGCAAGCTCTGCTTGGTTTCTCTAGCCACAAAACAAGTTACTTCCACTCTCCAAACAATTGAAATTAGCTCCCCCCCCCCCCCAAGTTCTCCCACAAGGCAAACTGCAGAATAGAAAGCTGATGGCCGGGACAAAATGCCAAGAAGTTGCGTTGCAAACCAGGGTATCGTCAGCAAGGAACAGCCAAAGGCGTATCCGCAAACATGCCTCGCCAAGGTCTGTCCCCCTACTCCACGGGGCCCTAAACCTGCCTGGCTGGGGATCATCCATGCAGGACTTGTCAGGACCGCAGAGGATGCAGCCCATGAGGGATACAGGGGTGTGGTGAAGCAGAACACCACTCGCCTCCATCCAAAATCCTGAACCAGGGACACCCAAAAGCTGCTGGTGCCACTGTCTTGGAGTTGAAAGCTCCCCGAAGTCTCGAGAGCAGCTGTGCGCATGCCCAGAGCTGCTCTGCACTGAGGAGAGCTCCCCCGTCCCTGCAAGGCCTGTGCCATCCCCCCAAATTAGGGGCTCCACCTAGATCACATGTAAGCAGCTCCATGTGGAGAGGGCTGGGCAGGAGAGCGCACTGGCTCTCGATCCCTCTTCCAAGCCAGCCTTTATCCCCAGGCTGGGGACAGCACCACGGGCACAGCCTTCCTGTCCACTGGCTGCACAAAGCCAGGGTGGTCCCCAAATGGCAGCCGCCAGCGGGGACTGCAGGGCAATAAGGGAGGTCCGAGGTGTAGGGGACAGCCTTACCTAATGGTCTCAGCTCATTGTGGTGCTCCCCATTGCCCCACAGATGCCAGCAAGCTCAGGGGCTGGTCATCTCACATCAATGGGACACCACCTCGGCGTTCACCCACCAGGATCCTGGCCCTGGGTCTGCCGGCGGGGGGAAACCCGGGTCCCGGGCCCGGCTGGCAGATGGAGCGACGCATTTGAAAGGAAACGGCCATGGACCAAAGCGTGCTCATTGAAAGGCCCCTTCCCTTCCGGCAGGTTGGCGCAAAGGGAATCGGCACAAATGAGAATCAGAGCCACCACATTTAACAGGACCGCACACATGTGTCAAGTTATGCATGGCTTTGAGAGCTGGCAGCACAGCCCCTCCATCCTTAGCGGGGAACTTACATAAACGGCCTGATTTTTGGAAGTCCCCCGAACACAGCGTCAGCCGCTAACGCCAACCAGTGCAGCCCTGGGTCTGAAAAGGTCTGTACGGGCACAGGCCCAGGGTGACCTGCCCCAGCGGGTTGGGACGTTCATGTGTCCTGGATCCACCTCCATGCACAACCCGCACAACTCCTCCTGGGGAGGGAGGAAAAGCCCCACTTGGGAGCTTGGCGTGGCTCACAGAAACACTGTTCGGGGCAGTCCCGTCCCCCAGCCAGGTCCCAATGTGACACAGAAAGGTACAGCACCTTGTGAGCAGCACCCTGCGCAACTTCAGCACTTCTTGAAGGGCATCAAGGCCTCCAGGCTTCCTGCCAGGCTTCTGCCCTCCCCACCACCCCCAAAAGCCATTTCTGCTCCCAGGTCTGCTGCGGAAGGCAGCGAGGGTGCTCCATCCAGAAGCGAGGGAACCTGGGAACTGCAAAGAAGGAGGTAGAGAAACAAAAATCCTTGTTTATGAGCATAAAGAATGAGAAAGATGATACTTAATCTAGCAATGTGGTCTGCTTTTCAGTCTTGTGCTATTAATGAATGGGATGGCCCCAAGCCTTCAGGCTGAAGCTCATTTTTGGGTGAAGATGGGGATGTTGATGGTTCTCAAGGATTTTTAGCATCCTTGAGCTGGGACCCTGGCCTGGCAAAAGATGGTTGGTGAGGTGGCTTGGACTGCGTCTGGGGCTTTTCTCCCTCATTGGACCTGCCTGGGGAACTGATCTGTGATGTTAAATAAGGACACCAGGCCCATCTCTTTGCTTGCTGTCATGTTCGGTCCAGGATCTGCTCCTTGTCCCAACAACACTAGGAAGTGGTCTGCAAAATCGTTTCTAAACACACACATGCGCACATTCCTATGCACACAAGCAAGTGAGAGAGGATGAAATAAAAGAGACAAACAAACAGCCAGACGTTTGCCTAATTCTTATGGGTTGTAAATAAAACCATGTGGCAGCTCTGAACAAAATGATCCTTGGATTTCTACCAAAAAGGTTTGGCTGTCCCTGGATTAGGAAAGGTTGAGAAATGCTTCTGTAGACAATACATTTCAAGCAGAGCTCACATGCAGAGGACGGTGTGAGAAGGGCATCTAATCAAGACCAGGGATACGCTGGACCCTGCACACAGGATAATGTTTCTACTTTTCCAAGATCATAACTCATCCCTTATTAGTAGCAGATGCAAGTCATTTTTCAGGGCTTGTTATGCCCTATTCACTTCAGTCTTTATTCCTGACATTTGCAAAAGCTCTTTCTAACATAAAATGTCGCACACACATAGAGACCATTGGTGGCAAAGCCTTAAGGGACCCTCTACCATTGGCTGCACAGACAAATATGGTCTCCCAGCTCCATTACCTAGGATTTGGGAAGGGGCTGTATGGCTGTGGACCACTTTCCAGGTCATCTTTTCAAGGGATGCTGATCATCAGCTCACACTCCACAGATGTGCCCACACGTTTTGTGGGGGTTCCCAGCCCGGCCTTGGAATGGAGGATTTGTCATCAGGACCAACCCACTGCTGTAAAGCAGAGCTGGGGTGCAAACTTTGGCCAGCAATGTCCTCCTTTCAGGCAATCATCAGACTCAGCTGCTCTACAACTCAAAGTCGTCCCAATCTCAGACTCTCATAATCAGTTGACCAGCACGGAAGGGCCCATCCTTTCTAAGCAGGGTCTCAGTTATGGCCAGCAGTGGGCAGCAGGGCATCCATCCTCCTGCACGGCATGGCAGTGCAGTGGGCAGCCAAGCTGTGCCTTCCCTGCGCCCCATGACTCTTGCATCGCAGAGCTGGGGGAGCCGGCCAAACCTTGCTGGCTACTGCGCAGGTGTCATCTTCAAAAGCTGCTCTCACAGCAGCTGGGAAACTTCAGAGGGAAGAAAGAAGCATCAGGGAAGGAGGGCTTGTTTTTGTGGTAGTGAATAAATTATAGCAAGAAGGGCTCCAGAACTCTTCTTGGAGCTGCTGGCCTTGCTCCAGGGCTGGGGGCAGAACAAAGATCCTTGGGAGAAGTGGGAGGCAGGACCTCCTGGGAAAGGAAGCCCTTTCCAGGGGAGACCACAAGGTGAAGGAGTCAGCAGTGAATGCTGAACATGTAGAGCTGGTCTCACCTTCATCCCAAAGTGCTAGTGTGGAGAAGGGCACAGCCCCAGCATGCGTGAGCCCCACAGTAGCCCTGCCTCTCACTGGGCACTAGCAGCAGGGCAGAGATTAGCCCTTCAGGGTCAGTTATGAAGATGATGGGGCAAATTGTTCTCAGGGCAACAGCACAGGCTGCAGATGAAAAGTTTGAGTTGGATGCAAGGGAAAACACCTGCCCTGCGATGTTCGGACACTCTGGGCTAGGCACCTGGAGAGGAACAGGGTCTCCCTCCTTGAAAGTTTTGAAGACCCAGATAGACAAAGTCACCACCAATGTGATCTAGTGCTGGCGCCAGACCCACTGCAAGTGGGACGCTGGATGGGAGACCAGCCTGAGGGGGCCCTTGTGCCCTTGTGGCAGCATCCCCTGTGATTGCACAACTCCTCCAACACTACGGGTGAAACTTCAGCCCTGCTGGGATGAAAAACTACCCCGATCTTCCCCAAGGGACTTTTGCTTTCAAGTCTTTTTGATGAGTCCTGGTACGGCTGAACCTCTCTCATGTCCAGAGCCAAGCGTTACGTCTCTCCACCGCACCCAGATTTCCTCCCCAGTTTGCAGCGGGTGCTGGCTGGGGGCCCATTCACAAAGGATTATCTTCCACTTCCAACAAAGGTCCTGAAAACACTGGCTCTCACAGTTCCCCTCTGGATCGGCCCTTGGATGCTTCCCCTTGCTCAGCAAGGGCCGTTCAGCAGTGACGTTCAGCAGCCAGCCCCAACACGCAGAGGCCCAGGCCCCTGGCCACACGATGAGGTTGAAAGCGTTGCTTCAGCACACACTGAGCCTGCTCAGGGCGCCTTGGCAGCTCTAATTTACTTTCTTTTATTACAATTCCCCAATGCCCAAAGCAGCTTTAAACACAGGCCTTTTTGCCAACAGTAATGTTCAGTTGAAAGCAGCCTGCAAGGGCCCGGCAAGGACCGAGGGGCCATTTAGCACATGGGTTTGGTATTAGTTAATGTTCCTGTTGCAATGGTGCCCAGAGGCCACGCAGATTGGGGCCAGACTGCACAAGGTACTGCACAAATAAACACACTTCCGGCCCCAAAGATCCCATGGGCAACACAGAGTAAACACAGGAGACAAATAAGCAGATCGGAGCAGGCAGAAAGGGAAGAAAAACCAGGACTGCCATCCTCCTTCATTGGTTCTGCCCTTTGTTTTAAGCAGAAAATCTTTACCGTATTTCCTGGAGCAACTTCAGCTCTCTGAGCCCAGCCCACTGGCATAAGCTACAGTTCCCACAGGAAATCTCTGCACCAGTAAACCTGTCAGCATTGTACAGAAACAGTAATTGCCTTTAACACAGTCTCTTTTCAAAAACTTCATTCCCAGAAATTTTCAAAGGGTTTTGCCAGGAAAGTTTTGTCCAAGGACGGCGAGGATTGCAAAAGCCACCATTTTTAGGAATGCCACCAGAAAAGCACAAAGCCACTCCAATGCTGCAAGTCCTGCTGCCAGCTTACCAGGCAGGGAGCAGCGTCTGGGGGCAATTCCTACCTGTCCGTGGTGAGCCACCACCATTGCTCACATCCCAGAGCCTTCTGTGTCCACGTGCCTTCCCCTCACTGCCAGCCCCACATGCCTTGGAAAAAGGAGCCTGGCTGTGGTCCTGAAGGAGCTGAAAACAAGCATCCCAACAGGAGGATTCCTGTTTTGGCCATGGGCAGGACTGATGGCTGTCTCATCTCCTTCAGCACAGCGCGGTTCAGGTCTGTTCCCAGAAATGGGGCCTTGCAGCTGAGCCACCTGCTGCTGACCAGGACCAAGCCTTAGGGCTAAGCTGAATGTCCGGCACAGCATTTGGGGGACACATGGCAGTGAAGCTGGCAGGCTTTAAAAGAGCTCAAAAAAAAAAAATTACTTAAGTTTAGCCAGCACAAGGAAAAAGACAGGTTTTAGAAATGAGCATTTCCCTCCTCCTGTTTCTGCACCAGTGCTCCCCAGGATTATGCTAACCGTAATGTTCGGTGTCTTCTTTTCCCCGGCTTCTCCTCTACACACAATAAACAGCCTTTTTACCTCTGTTTTACCCTTGCTGATAATGACTTCTTCTTTTTGCCACCCCTCCTAACTCTCATCACTGCATCTGAGCCCCTCACATGGGGAACAAACCATGACCTACCCACTCTCCATAGACTGGGTACCTGAAACACTTCTCAGCAATCACCACCTTTCAACAAGGGGGCTCCATCTGAATGGAGATCATCAAAACTGAATGATTCTCTAAGCACATAAACTAAATAAATGGGTCTCTGGGCACTTTCTGTAGATCTCAGCTGTACATGAAGGCAAAAGAATAGCAGAGGGACTAAAAAATAAAAAAATGTTTGTGGCATGACAGGGACAGGGCAGTGTAGGAAATGCAGGAGCTCTGCCTAGACTCCCCACTTTGTCTGCAACATGAAAGACCTGCTTGCCTTTGACCTCAGTTAAAATCTGTCTGGAAAAGGAATGAACGGAGCTC
Source organism: Apteryx mantelli (assembly GCF_036417845.1). Classification (NCBI taxonomy): domain Eukaryota; kingdom Metazoa; phylum Chordata; class Aves; order Apterygiformes; family Apterygidae; genus Apteryx; species Apteryx mantelli. Next base: position 31,191,797 of record NC_089986.1, on the reverse strand, counting down.
CTAAGGCCAAAAAGAAGGAGGCAAAGCAGACTTCCCCATTTCACACTCACTGCTCAGAAGTGCCCTGAGCATTCATGGATGCTTCCTGCTCCTCAGCTCTGCAGGACCTTATCAGCAATGGCACTTGCCCAAAGACCTTGTGGATTTGCAGAGCACACACTTGCAACCTGCGAGGCAAGATAGGGAAAGGTTTTACAAATGTGTGAGCCTTCCTCTGTCAGGAGCAGCAGTTAACCAGGATGAATATGCAAACCTAAGGGCTCTGCGTGGGGAAATACGAGCAGGAGGGTTTGGCTGAACAACCTGCGTGCCAAGTGCCACATCTCTCTGAGCAGGCGGCCTTGGGGTAACGCCTGAACCCTGGGGCTGGCTGGCTTGCGGGGGCTCTGAGGTGGGAGACAGCCACTCCCCGTGCAGAGAGGGATCTCCCTCTGCAGCCCTGCAGGAAAGCCTCAGCGTTTGCCTCTTAGCCCTTTGATCCAGGCAGCAAGTGGCTGGCCGCATGCTCTAGCTCGCAGCAGGCAGATGGTGGCAAGCGGCAGTAAAAGCCAAGCTAGGGAAGCCCTGGGACTTGCCTCCACACGCCTGGGCCAGTCAAGGACCTGCAGGGAGAGGGGAGGTGATGGGAGAGGTGATGCACAGCACTGCTTAGACTGGAAACAAACTCACGGCTCCAAGGTTCAATCCTGGCCAGCACAGGTCAGCGAGCCCCAGAGCAAAGCACCTTCTCTTCCTACCAATATCCATCTCCTACCTTCTGGGACAATAGGAAAAGGTGCAGGCACCACAGCCCCTCTGCCAACCAGAGCTTCCCCAGCTCCAGCAGCAGAGCGGCACCCTCTGCTCAGAGCCATGCTTTCCTCAAAGGCCACACTCCGCAGCACATAGGGAGGCTGAGCGTGCCCTGCAATAAAAAAGAGCAGTTTTAACGTTCTCTTTGCTTTGTAGCTATAAGAAAACATCCCGCCACAGGGCCAGACAAAGCCCCATGACAAAGGGAATCACAGGTCAATTTATTCCCTGCCCACATAACAACGTAGAGCTTTTATTATTATATTAATAATGATTCAGGGTTTGTCAGCTCGGGCTTTGGAAATAGCTTTGCCATGTCTACAGTCTGGTGCTGAGGCATTACACGTTTTAATAAGCCCATTTCTTGGAAAAAGGATGCTTGTTATGAGGAACCCTTTGGGCTTGAACACACATGGACTCACAGGTCAGTGCACACATCCACAGGAAACAGAGAGCTAGAGGGCCCGGTTCCTGCCCAGTCCCATAAAAGTCTTGAGCAGTCACTAAATAACCGTACGGCAGTCATTCGCCCCACTAACCAGAGCAGCTGGTGCAGCTGGGACCACTGCAGGAGCCGCAGCGGGTGGGACAGCGGGCTGCATGCAAGGCAGCTCCCCGCGGCCAAGCCGTCTCCGCCTTAGGCTCCGGCGCTGAGCCCCGGGCGCCAGGTCAGGAGCAAATGCAACCACGTTCGCTCTGCCCACCCCCGAGCAGCCGGGGCGCAGCTCCTTCTTATCCGACATCCAGGGAGGGATGGGAACAAAGAAAGAGAACAATTGATATTGTTTTTCAAGGCTTTCTTAGGGCCGATTCCTCTAGTGCATCGTTGCTGCCCAGAGACTCTGGTTACGGCACAGAGGCCCCACTGCGCTAGGAGCTGTACAAACTCAGGCAGAGACACAGCCTCTGTCCCAAAGCATCTACCACCCAACTTTTGGAGGCTGGCTGCTCCTAGCATGGACAGAGAGGGAAATGGCTTCCTCAGCAGGGTTATTCGATGCACCAAAGGCAGCTTCTGTCCTGACAGGCTCTTCCCCTGCCCCAAGCACTGTTCAATATTCATGAGGTGATCAGACACAGAGAGGGGAATCCAGCCAGCACCTGAAACGTTCTCCTTCGGGATCTAATCGCAATGTGTCTGGCTCCACGAGACAGAGATCAGCAAAGCCCTATCCGCTCTCCATGACCCAAGGCATTTCACAGGGCCCACAGCTTTGTGTCAAGCACGTCTTGAAGGGAAACTAGACGTGGGCTGGCCCCTAAGCTCACCTCGGTCCAGGAGAGCACCTGGCATCCAGGCACACTGAGTTGACCCACTTGCACACAGCAACTTCCATAAACTGCTGAAGTCAGACAAGGGCGAATGAGGGCATTTATTTGTCAGAGGCTGCGACCAGGAATTTCCCAGCTCCCAATGAGAGCAGAAAGGACCCTGGGAACAGCACTTTCAAGCCCTCTCCTGCCACAAGAGACTCGCAGAGCCTGACTGCGGGCTGCACTTGCACTAAGACGCCCTAGAGCAAAGCACATCAGAGGCCACAATCCTGATGCTTTCAGCCCTTCCAGGGTGGGCAGCTGGCCACGTCATGCACTTTCTCTTCATGAGCTCCCTGAAGCAGGCAAGGGTGAGCTCAGCCCATGTTTCAAAGCAGTAAGGAAGAAGAAGAAAAGAGCAGGTTGTCCCAGAGAACCTGGCTCTTCTTCCCCTTTTCCAGATCCCGCGCAATCCACATCAAAAGGAGAGCAGCCTTTGTTGCTAATGGGCTTGCATGGCCATAAACACAGGCCTCCCCCTTGGAGAGCAGGAGATAACAGCTGGGAACTGCTTACCAGCAGGACCAGCAATCCCTTGATCACACCCTGAGCACAGCTCTAATTATAGCCCTTCCTCTCCAAGCCCAGTGTTGCAGCACTGAGCAGACCCTGCCTTTGAAGTCTGGGCTTTCAGAAGCAACTGGGAGGCCACTCCGGAGCTGCATGCTCCTAATTGCACTTCACGACAGGGAGAAGGGATTAGAGCCAGGAGGGGAAAGGAAAGCCTGGCAGCAGGGACTGCATGGGGAGAGGAAGCTGGGCTCCTGCCACCAAGGCTCTCAGCACACCGAGAGTAGGATCCACCAGGATCCAGGGCAACATGTCACCTGGGGAGGACGGTGATGATCCTGTTGGCGTAGGACAAGGCCAGACGGGATCGCATAGTGCCACCCACAGAACGGGCACTCCACAGGGATGAGGGGCATGATGGCCCTTTCGCCTGGTCTCCTGTGCCCACGGCCATGCAGACCTGTGATCTTGCACATAGGCAAACCCCCATGGCTGAGCCCAGATCTGCACTGGGAGCCAGCGCTTCAGCCAGGCGAGAGCCCTGGCTCTTCATGCGCCAGCTCCCACAGCAAAGGATCTGTCCCAGTCCTTCCATCCCTTTCCTTGGCATTGCAGCCTGCAGGCAATGGTGGGACCAACCCACCAACCATATCCCCAGTGTTTGGCCTTGTCTAGCGAGATACCAAGCCCATTTTGAAGGCCCTGTTGTGGGCACAGACAGGGGACTTGTTCACTTGAAAGCTGAAATGAAACAGAATTGGATCCACCAAGGCCAAACAAAGGTGACGTGTTTAGTGAGGCCCTGATGGACATTGCCAACAAGCCAACCCCGCAGCAACCCAGAAAGACTCAGCATCACATGGCCAGAGTGGCCAGGGCACCACACGGAGGAGTGGTGGCTAGCCTGCAGCCAACTGCACCCTCAGACAAACTCACAAAGCTAAAACCAGGGCAGCATCCAACTGAGGATGGGGAAAGCCATGAGTCAGCCCAGCAGCCAAGATCCTCCCACCAAGAGGACCAACTTTTGACTCTGTCCTGTGGCAGCAAGCAAGTTCTGGAGTATTCTGGGGGAATACGCTGCACCTAATCTGTGTGTTGACTCATCCCCAGCTGGGCCACGTCTCTCTCGAGCACCAACTGCTCTCCCATCCCAGCACAGTAACATGGTACTCAGACCAGTACACAGCAGGCTGGTGACCTGCTGCTGTGGGAAGAAAGGGGAGGGTACGGTGAGGGTCAGATCAGACCCCAGGCTGGCAGAGGATGGGAGCTGGCCCTGCCTTCTCCAGGCCTTCAGCAGGGCCAAGAAGCTGGGCTCCTCCAGCACAGAGCGTGGAGCCAACCCTGGGCTGCCAGATCCATGCCAGAGTAGGCTTGCAAGGACCTCATTGGCAAAGTGCCCCATCACCACACTGAGGGATGGCAGCAGGAGATGCTGCAGGAGTCCTGCTGCGGTGGGTGTTTAAGTGCTTATCCGGTGTGGCAGAGCTTTGAAGGGGAGAGCTGAGTGAGTCTGCAAGGCCTGCCCTGTGGTCTGCAGGGTTGGGTCCTCTCCAGATGGGCAGCAAAGGGCTCCCACTTACCCCTCTTGACACCACGCTGGCACAGTTTGAAGCCCTGTTTCTTTCGGCCATGGCAAAGGCTCTGATCCAGCTGGGGGCTGCGGAGCAAGACCGAGTGTCTGCTGAGGGGCAGGCAGGCAGGGCGAATGAGGCAAGCTCTGGCAGTGAAGTAGGGTACTTCAGGGCATTGAGGTGCTTCTCGCCTTCAAATTCAGATCATGCGTTCTCTCCCTCTACCCACTCTACCACCCACAGCCTCACGCAGAACAAAAGACTGCTCCAGCCCACCCTGGCACAGAGCAGGGTTTTGTCACCGAGCACTAGTATCAACAGGCATCCCTCGACGCTGGCATTCCCATTTTGCAGCTCCCCACCACACCACACCATGAGAAAACCAGCTCACCAAGGCTGGGGGAAGAAGATGGAAAGCATACCTGGAAACAGAGCCTGCAACCAAATACAGGATGCTTGGGGCAAAAACCCAGGGCCAGTCCAGTGAGTAAATCAGGCGGGCTGCATGGCGCTAGGTCCAAAGAGCTTGTGTGCAAGTTTGTGGTGGTGTAGAAGAACCACAGATGGGAGCCACAGGACAGGCAGGGAATGAGCAGCAAATCCATATGACTAATGGACGTTCAACTCACCTGGGAAAAGGGCCTAAGACACTGGGTTCCTATAGAGGAAGGTATTTAATGCATGAGAGTGAATTCAGTCTAACACAGATCATGTCTGATGTGGATTTTAATTTACAGGTAAAACAAATCAGATCCCCCATGTTGCTGACTGGGTTTTAAAAAGACAAAGTGAAAGTTGAACTGCAGCAAATGCTAAAAACGAGGCTGCATGGAGACAGTTCAAGCAAGTGGCCTCAGCAATGATACAGATGTTTTCATAAAACCTAGTTTTATATAGAGCTCTAAGACCTTAATACGGCCATCAAACATGAGCACTCCTGCAAAGGCCATGTTTAGACTCCAAGGTGGAAGATTCTATGTCAAAGCAAGAAACAGCCAAGGGCAAAAGTCAACCCCTAAATGCCTCTCCAGCCAAAGGGGATTTGAAAACATCTGCCCTTCAGTCTGGCCTTCTGGCATCCCACATTCACCTGCAAGAACTTGTGGTCTAGCACAGAGAAAAGAGCACAGGAGCAAACCACAGCTCCTGCTGAGCAAGGGCCCCTCCAGAGACGACCTTGAAGCAAGCCCAAGGAAGCCAAACGGGGTGATCTCAAACTTCAGAGGCTTCACAGATCACTGGGAGTATTAGTGCAAATCCACCCTGACTCTTATCATGGCCCTGTGCTCCACTGTTTCCCTGCTCCTAGAAAGATGAACAGCAAGAAAAAAGCACTGGGGATTGGCACTGTAGTTCGGTATCAGCTAAGAGATGTGGCCCAGGAGCAGCAAGCTGGGGACTGCTCCTCTCTTGCCCTGTTCTTTCCATTTGCTCCCTTCATAGCCATTACTTTGGTCTCATTCTTAATTCCTCCAGCAATTTCCATCCTTAAGTGAGGACTTTAGACACACCTGTCCCACAAAGCAAGACCTCCCCAGCACCTAATCACTACTGTTAACCAAGCTTGGAGGGGTCAATGCATTGATCAAACCAGCAAAGACAAGGATGCCTGGTGAAGCAGCAAGACAGGATAGGAGCCCACATAAAGCCAGTGCAAATAAACTCAGCACAGATGAACTGGCACTAGACAGATCTGGTCTTGAACTTGCCAAATTCCTGTCTGCAGCTGCAATAGCGTGGGGTCCATGTAACTGTGAAGCCTGATTGAGTTGTCTTTTAGCAGCCAAATGATCCTCCCTTAAAGTAAGGGTATTTTGCAAGGTCTCTGGCCTCCCAGGGCTTGACTATATCACAAGGGTCACACGCTACCTGCAAATATTGCCTGATCCTGGAGAACCATGGACCAGGACCAGCTACACTCCCCCAAAGATTTGATTCACCTAAAGTTGCCCTGCCAGTCCAAATATGGGTTCAATTTGCCAAATTGTTTTGGCATTGGAAAAACTGTTTCAGGGCAAGACTCCCAACCTGGTTGTGGGTGGAGAGACTCCCTGCACTGGGCCCAGCACCCAAAAGCGTGGGTGCCCCCCACCTCCCAGCATGTTGCATCCTGCTTCTCTGCAGCTTTGAACCCACCTACAGAGTCATCCCACGGCCCCCAGGCAGGAGGGTGCATTGGCCTTCACTCCTTAGCCCCACAAGCCCTGCTCCAGGGCATCCACTTTCCCCAGCCAGCTCTGGGGAGCCCCTCGGTTGTGGCAGCCCTGCTCTTTCAGACCCCTGATAACAGCGCAATGCAACAGCCTCTCCATCCTCGTGGCTCCTGCTGGCCGCACACGCCTGACTCACAAAGCCCCTGCATCCCTCAGTTAAATGCATTAGCGCCAGCAGCCGTTTGAAGGCACTGAGATTCACCTCTCCCCTCCACTGTTTGCTTGGGTTTTTCCATCAAAGGAAAGCACTGCGGGAGGGACTTGCTTTTCCCCCCCTCCTTTCAGGTTTGTTGCCAGCTAAGCGGAAAGGACTGGCCAGTGCTGCACAAAGGTTGTCTCTGCTGAGGGTGAGGATCCAAGCACAACAGCAGTTGTCTCCGGGACGTGCTCCTCACTTGGTGGCAGAGGAGGTCCCTGATACGCACGACTCCAGTTTGCCTGCTACATGGAGCTCCAGCAGACCAAGGGCAACAGCATGCACTGGGGAGCAGTTGAGACAACAGCTGAAAAAAGCCAATACTTCCACCAAAGCCCTGTTTCGAGTCTGCAATCATTTAAACTACAGCAGATGTGGAAAGACTCCTTTCACCCCTAAGGTAATGCAAACCTTCCTCAGTAAAGAGATTTTAAACCATCCCTGCCTTTTACATCGCTCCACTCTTAGGACTTGGAGGAATCCAGCCTATCTCTGTCCCTGGAGACCCCTGCCCTTGTGAAGCTGGGGTCAGCTGATGATCCATGCACAGAGGACAGGGACTTGGCCCAGGAGTTTGCTCATCTCCCCCATGCCCTTTGAGAATGACATGACCAGACAGACTCGCTCACACAGTGCTGCTGCTTCCCAGTGGCTCCATGAGAGCTCACGCGCATGCTGCTAATGGAGGCAGCTACCCTATAATAATCTGCCATCCATATCATTACCATTAATTATATATTAACAAACCCCATAATCTTAACTGCTGCTACAGTCCCATCTCGGGGGGTGGGAGCTGCTTTCAAAAGCCACCTGACTAGTTCTCCTTTGGCTCTTACACCATCCACCATGTGAGACAGACCGGGAGGCTACCACAGGACCAGGATCCTTGCAAGCTGCTCCAAGATTTAAGGCTGGGACAGGGCTGGAGTCCCTTGGGAACTGATCTCCAAGCAGGTCCATGCTCCCAAGGGGCTGCAAGAGCATCCAGCACATTATGTGGAGCTCAGGGAATCAGAAGTGCCAAGTGTCAGTGCCTTGAGCAATTCCCTTCCAGCCCTGGGTTTCATTCCTGCAGTGCCAGGGAGCTTTGCACAGCAATACCTGCCTGCTTGTCCATGATGGTGCTTTTGGTGCACATGACACAGGGTGGGACCTGGATGTACATGAGAGGTAACATCAGGAGCCCTTGCTGTGGATGGCGCAGGGGCTCAACCACCTTGATGTTCATGCAGCACACTGAAAGGACAGCTCATCTGGACCAGATCTTCAGGCACTGGAGAAGTTCTCCAGATCTCTGCACATTCCCCTTTCCCGGTGCCACTCACAACGATCCCACCGGCTGGCAGGAAGAGTCTCAGTATTCCTCTGCTCACGCTTGCCCCAGCCTAAGAAAGTCCCCTGCAGAGCACAAGCACCCCCTAAGATTGCTTCATGGGGCAAAGTGATTTTCCTCCTTTCATCAACAGCATGTGAGTCAGGGAAATCGGAGAGAAAGCAACATGAGACAGGTAACCAGTCTTGCCTCTCACCCCAGCAGCACTGAAATGTCACACGCTCTCACCTCCAACCCATGCAGGGACTGTTTTGAGCCCCTTTGAGCCCCTTTTGGGAGCTACTTTTTAACAACTGCTACAATCTCAACCAAGAGGCCAAGTCCCAGTATCAGGAGCGTGTTCAGAACAAGGGATAGTCATACTGGGGCTGGTTTTTCCTACCTATTACAACACTCCAGCTCTCTGATAGCCCGTGAGGCAGCCACAGGCCCACAGCCCTGGTGCTTCACAGCCCTAAGGGGCAGAGCATGCCCTGGTCCTGTCCCCATCGTGCTGTTTTCACACCACTGTCCCACCTGGCTGTCACCTGCTCCCTGCATGACCGGGAGAACAGTGCCAGTGCCATTTCCTGCACCATGTCCTCAGCACTGGCCAGGAGAGCGCAGACCTGAAGCCCTACACCCAAAGTGAGGCAACCGGGACCCCACAGCTCCATCTACTCCATGCCCCATTGTGTCCCCCCCAGTTTCCTCCAGTCCCATCCAGAGTTGGGCCAGTGGCCACAGATCCCCTGCCACCCTCCCACAGAGCCAGCATGGCCCAAGCCTTCACCTTGGTTTACTTCTTAGCGGCTTCTTTTCACCAGACCATTAAAATATGTCAAGATCTCCTGTGGCACTACTGTCCACTTTAGACAACATCTCTAGCTGAAGGGCCGCTTGTTTGGGGTGAAGTGTTCAGCAGGATTTATTTTAAGTTTGAGCAAAAAATGGCTGCAGCACAGATGCTGGTTTTGCATTTTCCCACCTCTTTTTGAGCAGTCTCATCACCAGTGCTGGTAGAACTGAATCTGGAGCTGAATCTGGAACAGAGATAGCAGTTTGGGGTTCAAAGTGAAAAGAGGCAGTGATATGGCAATGATGAAGTTTGGGAATCATACCTGGATGTCTACAGTAGCTGCAGTGTAATTTTCAAATACTTTTTCCACCTCACGGCATTGGTACAATCATGGTAGCAGTTAGATGCAGAGTTTAAGAGGCGAACGCTCAAGCAGAGCGCAGATTGCACAAAACCCACAGCACAGTGCCCCCACGGCCATGCAAGGCTGAGACCACGGATGTGGGCGAAGGGCCCTTTGGTGGCATCTAAGGCAGTGGCTGACAGACGGGATATTCTTCCTTTCAAGAAGGACAAGATGTACTCCTAGTGAGAGACTAGGCAAACACAAACCGTACAGCTTGATTCAGCCAGTGATGATAGGCACAGCACTGCCTCTGTCCATCTTGTCATTCGATTACAGAATCACAGCTCACACCCAAATTAATACAAGATAATACCATAGAAGCAGTACTGCGTAAGGTCAGGAGCACTAGCGAGAAGCATTATAGGCATCTGCACTGTCCTTCTACTCCACCCTAGTATTGGGCTGCTCTTATGTAGGTAAGAAGTATCCTTTGAAACTTAGAGGGCTTGCTGCACAGCTCATTTGTTAAAGAATTTGATTTGCATAAAGCCATTTAAAAATACTATTTGCAAATTTAACAGCAATTCCAAAGTGCGCCAATCAACAGAAAATAAACACAAATTAAATCTAGTAACTAAATCATGCTCCTGTGTTCCCGCGGAGAGTCCAAGCAGCTTGTACCCAATGTGTCTTTATTCTCACAGAGGTAAAAGATCGCACAGCATCCTTGCTAAGATGTGACTTCAGAAAGAAAACAAGAATCTTCCAGAGACACACAGCTTTCACCATTTCATCTTGAAGGCAGTGCACCACCTTCCATTCATGATACAGTTCAAGCCCAAAAAAGCAGGAAACAACTCTCTTGATTGCTCTGCCCTTAAGCTGCAGATGTTTCATGTGGTTCCAACGCCTTTCGTACAGCAGTTAGCACTTTCAAAGAACCACTTGCATGCACACACACAAAACACAATTAACGAATGTCTTACATCCCACTGTGTGTGTTCTGACACTGCTCCATCTGCCAAAAAGAAAAAAAAAGTGTGTGCGCGCGCATGTGCATAACACACACAAACAGAGGCTTTAAAGAGGACGTTGTTTGCCTTTTTTCAGCTTCATTGAAACTTTTTTGTATAAAAGCCTAAAGCAAACATAATCCAGAGAAAGGCAATTTTTTAACCTTTAATACTTCACTTGCATGCATAACACCTGTAGAGTTGTGACACTCCCCAAGGAATGTGTTTTACAGCAACTGTTTCAGACTGAGAAAAAGCAACCGCTCAGAAAAAATGTTGCTACCAGCTAGTATTACACAACTTGCTAACGTGAATAATCTTTTAAGAAGGGAGAGGATTAAGTCTTTGAGGGAAGTCTATTACAGTATCAAAAGAGCAGCTTTACAAGCTAGAACTCTAAGAGATGTTCTCAAGTTGTCAAAAGCAGCCTGAGCACTGAAATCCTAGCAGAGAAAGCCTGCAACGCTATCTGCCAGGCACTGCAGGAAAGGCCTGACGGCCTCTGCACAGACCCAGGTTATACAGCACTCCTTTGAGATAACACGTGCTGTGCAATAGGATTCATTTTTTTTATGGCATAATAATAATAATAATAATAATAATGAAGTTTTATCCTTCTTCTCTGGGTAATACAAACAGGGATTCTAATGCACTGACTGTGCTGCCCCACTTAAGCCTCTCTATAAAGCAGGAATACTGATGGGACAATTGTTAGTACATTAAATACTAATTACAGGTCTCACCAGAGCGCAGACATGGAACTAATCTGAACGGTCATTTTTAAGATGGTTCTTGTTACCTAGACAAGGCAAATTTTTAATTCTCAGCCATTTCTTTGAGACGAACCTCTACATACGTTGTCATCTTTAAAACTTTCTGGCTAATGTTCAGTGGCAAAAGTACTTCAGTGACCTAAAACAACTGATATAGCAAACTCACTGCATGCCAATCACTTAAAAAGAAATGGTTTTATTTTTAAGCAACAGAGATTTGGGGACTATGGAAGTTCTCAGTAGGAGCTGGACATCTAATTGTCCTTCTCAAATCCAAGAGCTAATATTGGCAGATTTTGACTGTTATATTAAAATTCATGATTCAGCTATGACCATAACAAGACCTTCCTAAGGCCAGACACACAGATCATAACAAGACCTTTGTTGAGAAGCAAACTTCATCGCATCTGTTGGCTACTTGATTTTTACACTTTCCTTTGAAATATTAAGTGATTGTCAGCATTTGAGACAAGACGTCTGTCTGCAAAGCCTGACCAACTGTGTCAGCTCTTCCATTACTATAAAGCATCCCCAGTGTTTTAACTGCATTAGAATAAACCCCTTCAGTCCTTTGGCCCAAGTCAGAATTGGACTCTCTTGACCAGTTGTTTACCCATAAAAAAAGCAGAGAAACACATATGCATACTTTTACGAAAGGAGAAAATATAATCTCTTTATTTTCAGTATACAGACTAAATCCCACCATAAAATAAGGATAATGAGTGAGCACACATGAATAAAATACTCTGCACTTAAAAAGAGCCCAGTTTTGCCATGTTTGCTTAATCAGTCATAAGCCATGTGGCATACAGACCTCTCCCAGCATTGTTTCCAAAAGCGGCTGTAGTACTCCCATGAGCTACGCACCATCTATTCCAATCCAAAAATGCTCTCAGTTTGCACATAAACGCTACATTTTCCTGTATGCCTTGAAATACTAGTTAGGTACAATACTATTTCATAATCTTTCTGCCCCCAAATTATGTTGGGTCCCCCCCACCCCAACCCTTGCACCAAAGCTAGAATTACTTGCACACAGAGGTAAACTCGGCAAGTTAGAGCACTACAAACTCTTCAGAGATACCAAAAGATGGTGTACTGTGATCTGCAGCACGTGAATATGCAGCACGGATAGCAAGCCATCAAATACTGGTAAGTTCTACACACGCACACGAGCACCTCCGTAAAGCTTTCTCCACAGTACGACTCCTTTGCGTGCTTTTTGTCGAAAAAGAAAGCCCTTCTCAAATTTAGCCTGTTTCAAGTAGCCAGCAAAATTTGATTCCATGTGCTATCAGCGTGCATGTCATTGCTTGCAATACACTGGAGAAGATTTGGACCCGGACAAAAGGTTCACTTGCAAAGCACAAAGGTCACCAGCAGCCCCGAAGCGGTTTTACAAACTGATCACTGCAGCTGGTATTTCTCACCATCCTGCACCCTCCACACCAGAAGTCGGCTGCAGCATTCTGCAGTTTTAAATGTGCATCTTTTCATCCTCTAGAAAGCAGAATTGAGATTTTCTCCGACTCCAATTTAAATATGCAAGAGCAGTCATCATAAAGTGTGCTATGGTTAATTTAAAATCCATCAAGCTAGTCTTTGCTCAATCACCCAAAAAAAGGGTAATCTGGGCTCTAATGGCAAAGGCCAACAGTGCCTAGAGGTTCTCAACATCCTGTGGAGATATTTTACATTCCCAAAAGTGTGAACACTTTCTCACTGGATTTTCAGGATGCAGATGACCTAGCCCACGGCGAACATGACCAAAGTGTTTAAGAATCCAGTCTTTGCACAATGCACATCTAATTGCAACCAAAGGTTATACTGAGTGTCTTTATGGAATAATACAGCAGTTTGGGGGACTTCTAAGCAAACACTGACTCAAAGGCTCAATATGGATTCACAGTGTAATATGGGAATACCAGCCTATTCTAGACCACTAGCCAGTCACTGGCAACAACGACCTAGACCTTCTCTTAAATTTACATGGTGCAAAATCACTTTCTACACTAAACTATTCTGATTATACCCTTGTTTTACAGCCTCTCTTGCTAACCTAAATCAGTTCTGACTGCAAATGTGATCTCTAACTTTCCCAGCATCATAAAATTTGTAGAATTATTTTCTGTCTATTGGTGCTCCAGATACAATGTTGCCTATACAAATGTAAAACTAATTCTTCCAGCAGATAATCTAAAACAGCTCTGTTCTCGAACAGCAGATTGACCGAAGTGGGCTCTAGATTGCAAAGTCTTCAAGCTTCCCATACCACGAAGTGAGGTAGCAACAAACAGCCTTTGAAACAGGATTGCTCCCATATTTCTCCTAGTAATAAATCCCTTTGCCACGCAATTTAGTGAGTGAACTAGAGGCTTCTCTGGAGCAGTGGAAGCAGAAAAAAAGATGGTAAAAACAGGATGAACAAGAACTAGGCCAATAGTTTTGCAAAGTTTGCCTTTTTGGTACCAGCACTGCTCTTTCTCAGGTGGAGAGAAATACAAAACATTGCAGTCTCTTTGGGAGCTTAAAGTCCAAGTGACTTCTGCACAATCTGCTTGGCAATTTTGTTAAATTGTTCTCTGTCTTCCCGCCACATCTTGGAGGCATCTACATTGGCTCCACTTTCATCGTTTGGCTCTGAAACAAGAAAGATGGAAAGACAGGTGGGCAGGCACGCAATTCAGCAAGATCCTCTCGTTTTTTCAGTAATGCTTCTGCACAGCCACTTTCCTGTGGCTTTGGCACACTCCCTCTGTTTGGGATTACGGAAGCACCCTTAAAGGAAATCTAGTTCCAGACACTGGCTCCCCCAAACAGTTGTTATTTCACTGATCACAAGAGGATATGACAGCAAGGTGGAGTTTAGGGCAGAAACAGGTAGCAGAGCAGTAAGATTTTGTTTTATTTTGTTCACGCTCTCAGCAGCTGAGCCCCAGCACGCACACAGAATAAAACTATGCTTCACCAGTGGTGTTGTCAAGGGTTTTTAGAAGTGCAAACTGCTCCCTGCAAAATATTTTTTTCCGTTCCTGCAGCTTCCCAGACATAAAGCCCTCCCTCACCAGGCCACCCAAAGAGGCTCCGTCACTCTTTTGGATGGCTTGCTCTATGGAAAAAACATAAAATCCTTTCATTTCTGCAACATCTCTCCTCTGAGGATTTCAGAGTGCTTTGCAAAGTGCATTAAGCTCCTGTGACTCAAATTCTTAATTTTGTACAGAGGTAAGCTGAGGCATGGGGCTTATCAGGCTCTTGGTAAGCATACAGCAGGACAACTGGCACAGGATTATACAAGTCACTAAGATACAGCATATGCTACCCATTCTGCTTCACACGCTAGTCCAAATCCTCCACAGCCCAGTTCATGGTAGACTTCTTAGGCTCACATCTTTCTTGGCACAATGCAGATAATCTGCCATTAAAAGGCACCAGTGGGGATGGATGGGTAAGTCACTCAGTTTGGTATGCTCAGGCTTACACTATCTGCAGAGCCAGAGCTGAGAGTTTGTCAGCAGCCGGAAAGAAGCTGACAATTCACATTCTGGATTAGTTCCTCCAAAAGCCATGGGAAATCAAGATGCACAGTCAGAGAACAAGAGCGCAGATGACTCCCCAGCCAACCAGTCTAGGTAAGGTTGTACCACAAGCCAAGTTCTCGGAGGCCACGGGCAGCCTAATGAAGTGCTCAGATGTTCATCTGGGTGGCTTCCCAATAGTAGCTTACTATTCTGGAACTAAAACAGTCAACACATAGGAGTCTGTTGCTTTCTCTCTGTTCAACTTTGTTGCTTCTAACATCTAAACCTTTATCACACAAGACTGATTATAAGGGATACACTTCTGTCCTCAGGCAGTTCGGTGGCTCTATCAAGAATGCAGAAAAAGACCCAAGTTTCAAGGAGATGTATGTGACAGATCTGATCTGAATCCTTGCTGGATTTAGGGAAAACCCTTTAAGAGGTTACTCAAGAAGTTGTTCACCACACTCCTCTTCTCAGGAAGGCTTCCTCTAAATCAAAGGTGGCAGAACGGGGTACATTTCCCAGCCTGGTATACTGAAACAGAAATGGAGGGAGCTGGTTTGTGAATCACAGGGGCCATGGACTCCAATTTACCATACTGATTAGTTCCAGCTGATAACCTTTCAGCTGCTAAAGCTAAATCCAGCAGAGGTGGTAATCAAAAGCTCTAAAAGACCTATAAGAGCTGAACAGACATCATAGCAGCTATAAAGCCTGAGCACAGGTTTTGCACAGGAGCAGAGAGCCAGCTGAGTCACAGAACCCACCACCTGACAATCACCATGTACTTAATTACTGCTGAAGAAATGCAGTGCAGTCACTCACAAACCCGGAAGCACCTGCTTACTAATTCAGTCTTGTTATTTTTTCAATTATTTTCAGAGAATTGGTGTATTAATAAATTAATATTATGGCTTTAGGAACTCTGGTTGCTGCAGAGCAGAGTTTAAGCATCTTCTGTCTGCTTAACAAATCAAACATCAAGGAGAAGCTCTAGCTATGCCTCAAGAACTGCAACCTGAGTTACTCCTAATAGAGCACCAGTCCTTACCTGCCAGCATGCTAACTACTGACAACAGGATCTTTTCAACGCTCTGCACAGGACTCCATCGCTCAGCACTGCTCTCATATCCCATGGGATCATCGCCAGGAGCATGGAGAATAGAGATGCAAACTCTCCCATCTGGGTAAACTGCACAAGAAGTAGAAGGGATTGATTGTTACTCAAAGGAAACATTTGGTCGCTTCAGATCCATAGCAGAGACGAATGTTCTGACTCTGCCTTCATCCGGCTGATGTTAAATCCAGTTTTAAATGTCTTCATCCAAAGGCAAGAGCACACAGAACTGGAAAGATTAAAAAATCTAGCAAAAATTTCCATTACGTAATTTTAAAACTAGGGTCATACTTCCCCAACAGAAGCCTGCCAGGAGCACTCAAATCACTTGATATCGGTGATAGGTTCCTTAGGAAAAAAATAAGAGATGTTGTTTAGTGTAACAAGCCGATTATTTATGCACAGATATACCCCAAGTAGGTGACTAGCCCTGCTTAAACCGAACAGTAACAGTCATACAGCACTGAATGCACATTTGAGTCTTTCACTGGACTGAGTTCATGAAAAAGAACCGAGCAAACTTGCACTGCTGCAGCGGGGTGAGAAAAAAGGTATGTTACAAATAATTGATTTCAATTTGAACGTTACTGAGAGTTCACAACACTTTTCCATTTTTACTTAAAACTCACAGCTGCATTAAAGTGCACAGAAAAAAGATAAGCTATCAGTTAAGGAGCCAGACGTCTTCCCCTCCCACCTTTAACATCAGCAAAGCATCTGCCTCAGTGCAAGTCTTCTCACACGCTGGACAGGCCTCCTTTGACTTGATAAGGAGGCCAGAGAGAGGTTGAAGAGGCAGCACCGAAAGACAACGGAGGTCAAAACGCTGCTTAGGAAGGTGGCCTAATTCAGCAGCGTCCCAAAGAATTACAACTTTACCTAGAACTTTCACTGCTTCTACTCCTCTGGTGACCAAACCTGTACTGTTGCCAGGAAGAAAGAAAAAAAAAAAAAAAAAGCAAAAAAAAAAAAGCGCAAATGACCGCTGGAAGCGGTTATGCTTGTTTCCAGATCCTTCCATTCACTCAGCTAATGTCTGTACAAGTCGGGAACACGCAAGTTTTCCAAAAGACTTTTATTATATTTACACCCCCTCCTGCAGCCCCAGGCTGGGGATTGGAGCTGGTCTAGCCATAGCTGGAAGAGATGAACAGCACGTGCTGCATCAGCACTTCCCCTGCAAGTTAGGAACACACTGGTAGAAGATATTTCACCTGTAAATTACTCTAATGTTTTTATGCAGTATCTCATTTAAAACAGTTGGATCACAGTAGCATAGATAAGATAGAAAAGGCTGATTGCATGAAGAAGTACACATCTCCCATTTTGTTGCTAAATGCCAACACAAGACTTTTCATTAATTGCTACTTTGAAGTTATCTCAGCCAAAGAATCCATTGAAACCATTTTATTGTAAGAGAAGAGAATTCCGTGGTGTCTCGATTCCCCCCATGCATAGCACAAACACTGCAAAGGCAAGAAAGCATAGCAGATTTTTTTTAAAAAAAAAAAAAACAATTTCCTTGCAATTTCTCACAGATGGAGTAAGCATTTAAGGAATGCAAAAAGCACAGCATGGCCACCATTTCTACAGCCTTTCTGGATATAACCAGACCACCTCAATCCCATCCGAGAAGAAAGGTTTGAGCATCTATTTTTGGTGATCTCAAATTTACCTTAACTCAACCTCAAGTCATGGGACTTTAAACAGCTGACAGCTGAACATCCCATACGTTCCAGCCAATTCTGTGGAAGAAGTGCCCAGGTGTAGAGACACTCTGTAACACGTGACAGTCAGGCAGTCTGAGCTCCTCCGCACTCCATCCTGCCTGCTGATGCCACAGGCTGCTCACACAACGCAGCTCTGAGCAGAGATCCTCAAGCCAAGCCCAGAACAAGCAAAGCAGTACTGCACGGACATGGATTTGCTCATGGAGATTGGTACTGCCAAGAAGTTTGGGTGAAGGAGTCCAGCTGGAGCAATGTGCTGATGTGGCCATACCACTTCCAGGTGCCAAGCTGCACTGCTGCAGACATCAGAGCGACGCAGGTGATGCTAAACTGCCTTGGGCAGTTTTGCACGGTTCTACACTGCACAGTGCAGATGTGCCCCCCAGAGGAGAACAGAAAGATGGGCTTGTTTGTGGATTAAATGGGCCAGAATCTGTGTTGTGTTAGTGGTGGTTTGAGAAGGGAAAAACAGAGGAACTTCAAGAAATTGCAAAACTCCTTGGAATCGGATGAAATAAATAAATTCCCAGCTGAGATTAAGATTTGTGTTGTGCAAGTGCAGGAATGTCAGCTTGGAAGGAAACACTAGGCAAGGGGGCAGCATTTTCCTTTTATTGCTTGTAGGCTGCAGAGACCTAATAGCCTAGAATATGGATCCAGCTCATCAAATCTGGGTGATGATAAACAATCTTTACAGAATCAATGTTGATTTAACAGATGCAATAAGTAACAATTTTACAAGGAATGCCACTAAGGCCTACGCCAGAAAAGAGAGCTCTGCATTGTAAAGGGGGATTTAGGGGTTTTTATCTGTTCAAAGCTCAAACTTGTTAGCTATACTCATTGTTACTTTAATTCCTTCCACTCAAAAGCCTTAAGATAATGTAGTTGAGATATTGTCATCACCAGAATTGCAGAGAAAAGGCCAATAATATCTTAAAGGCCTACGAGTCTGTCAGCTGTTTGGACAGAGCCCTCTGTACTTCAGAAAGATCACATCAGAGATGTTACTAAATGCCTGATCTAACGGGAAAAAGCCATGCTGTTAAGTAAAGCCACTTCCAAACTTTAGTCAATATGAACAGATTTTCACTTGTTAAAAATACACCGACCTACTGTACTTAAACACCAGTCACAGAGGAACACGGAGAAGAGCCTACCCTGACTATTATTTTACAAAATCTCATGTCATGTACAAAACATTTATCTTTGGACTATTTTTGCAATAGTTTCAAGTATTGCTGGAAAGATCTTAAAAAGCAGTCAAATTGCTGGGGTCTTTATTAGACTGTTTATGATCAAAAGACATATGAAGACTAACGTAATAGAGAGAGCATGACCCTAAGACAGAGCAAAACTGCTGGACGGCCAAACACTCCTACAGCATACTCAAGGTCTGAAAGGAAATGAACCACTCTTGGTAAGGAATACCAGCTGTCCTGCTGCAAAAGTTGTTTCTTTATGGTGCAAAAGCAACCCACTTCCCCTCAAATATCCTGCTGCATCAAACTTACTGTTTGGATGAAACATCTCACACGTGAACCTCATCTTCGGAGGACTTAGCGGATAGTCGAGTGGAAAGCTCAGAATGGCAGGGAAAACACCATACTCAAAACAGGTGTCTTCAGGACCCCTAGAAACAGAAAAAAAGCTATTCACCAGAGTTTTAAATATTTCTTTCACCCAAATTCTTGTCTAATGAGACATCTTAGGTTTGGGCTATATCATCATCTTCTCAAGAAGACAAAGAGTTAACGCACTCTTACCCTACACCTCATAAACTTAACTCCAAATACGGGGTGGGGGAGGGAAGGGGGAAATCAAAGCTTGCACGCTAAATTACTAGGAAGGTCACAACACTGCTTAATTAGCAGGGTGTGTTTGGATATAATTGGAGTATCTGGCTCCAAGGCATGTTCCAGGATTTGAGAGTCTGCACGTCAAGGGAAAGCACAGGCAGGTGTGGAACTCCTGCGTCTTTGAAGATACTGTTATGCTGCATAGACAGAGATGTCAAACACGGCAGCTCAAAAATAATTTATAAAACAAGGATTAGGCAAGGAGTCATCTAATTGAGCTAAGAAGATTCAAACTGCCAGGATGGAACATAACCATACAAACACTTATCACTATCTGATGCAAAAAAATACAGCAATGTTCTGTAAAAATGAAAACACAACTCAGGGGCTATAATTGCTAGATATAGGACAAAC
The DNA here is from genome assembly GCF_036417845.1 of Apteryx mantelli. Lineage (NCBI taxonomy): Eukaryota > Metazoa > Chordata > Aves > Apterygiformes > Apterygidae > Apteryx > Apteryx mantelli. Next base: position 31,172,368 of record NC_089986.1, on the reverse strand, counting down.
ATGTTTCTTGACAGGCTTCAGGTATTCAGTTTTCACTCCCTCAAACGCACACTGAGAACAAATGGCTTTGACATTGTCTTTTGTGTTCGTCATCTAGTTCAAAGCGCAATCAAGTGATACTATAAAGACAATTATTTTACCCTCTCTACACAAAACACATTTGGAAGATGAGCAAAAGAGTTTATTTGACATGATTTGTTCAAACTTGATAAACCATTTGGAAGTTATAAAATAAACATCATCTCCCCTGATTGGAAAGATCAGGAAATAAGCTTCATCACCAAAAATCTTAGCCAAGGAAACCTCATGTATTCAGCAGAAAGCTCTTCAAACAAGGGCTATATTGTCTGGGAAATAAAGCTTAGAAATATATACATACTTTCACCTCCCAACCCACAAACACACTCTCCATGCCAGAAAGAACATAAAATTTCTAAGGCAAACAGTCAAAGATTCCTTAGAGTTAAGAGTGCATCAACAACCTAAAGAAAAACAAAGTCGAGACCGACAAAACCTAAAGACCTAAGAGGCTCACCCTGTTAAATTCTGGGACTCCAAAGACTTGGCTGGTAGGTCTCAGAGAATCATAAACACAAGTAACAAGTGTTTTAAACCTGAATATTGACATTTGCATGCAAGATCAGAGAAATGCATCATTGTATTGCAAGAATCAAAGCTAAACCATCCCAACCATTTTTGTCCCCTTTCTAGTCTTTCCCCTATTTATTCAAGATTCAATACTGCATCTGAGAGTAAACTCAATGCATTTTTTTCAAAAGCATTTTAATTCCAGCTGCATTTTAAAGGCTTATTGTTGAACTTCTAAGAGTATGTACATACACACATTGAAAAGCTGGTGGGTGTCTAATGCTCTCTTTTGAGAGCGAACACACAGCCTTAAGGGCTCTTCTGTTAGCTATGTTAACTCAACACGCTCCATTTTTAGGCCCTATATTAAGTGTGGAAACTGCTTTTGTTTTAGCCATTCGTTACTGCAGGGATCAAGTTCAAAGAAATAATTAAAGTTAATCCAAAACAGCATTTGCAACTACAAAACACTCAGAAGGGCACAAAATTCAAACTTGACAGCATCCCTTTCAGTTCAAATAGGATATCACCAGGGCCAAAAAGGTAAAGAGCACAGCACCTTTTGTAATTGCACCACCTGTTCTGTAGAGATTTCAAAGTACTTCCAGATTTTCAAAGTCTTGATGCCTTATGCTATGATCTCATCTGAGCTGCTAGTTGGAGTCCAGGGTATGGAAGATCTGATTAGGATTCCTCCAAAAAAACCCCAGGCCATGCAGAAGTGAAACCTTCCCTCTGAGCGAACAGCACTGAGCCAACAGTTCAGCAAATTAAGCAAGCATTACCTTAAGCAAAGTTTCCATACCCCCAAAAGAGAAAGCACTTGCTATCACTAGCCATTAGCACATGGAAGGCATTCAGTCTCCAGAGGCATCTTTGTCCCCACATGATGCTACTCTACAAACTTAAATAACGCATTGGGGAGGGGATGTCCTTTCTCCTCCAGCCATTATATGTGTGGCATTAAACGACTTGGTAGGCAACCAAGCTGTTTACTAACCATGTGTGAGAGATGTTAAGGATTTGCACAAAGCCCAGGAGAGCATCCAAACAGTCCTTCACAATTAACATCTACTTCATTTAGTCCTTTTCAGCCTAAAGGATCACAAAGAAATTTGTAGGTTTCTGTAGTCTAAGAATAATCCTCTCAACCTCCACAGATGTTCACCTACAAATGGCAATACCACACAAACGATTCAGAAGCAGCAGGAACTGAAAGAGTAACGTTCAATTACGGGTAGGGAAAACATTAAGTAGTTGGTACTGACACACTCAGATCACATTCTGACCCAGTTCCTGTGAACAGCGTTTTCGTCAACCTTTTTTTCCTGTTCACGTATTTGTTTCTTTCATATTCTTTATTGTTCCAAGAGACTATGACATCTGTATGAATGTAGGAAGCTAACAAAAGGTTCTTTATTCCCGTACTGTCAGTGCTACATACAAGGATGCTGAACTTGAATGCAGAGAAAATCATGTTACGAAGAACTCTGTTGACACCTGACGTAACATGGAGATGAGAAATTCTGAACTCCATGAGCTAGATATTAATTATGAAGTTGGGGGAAGAAAAGGATGGCAGGTGTCTACCAAAATAGGAGGGAGAAGCGAATTGATAAGGACAGTTAATTCTATAATCATACCTTCAAGTACATTTGTAAATGGCTTATTTGCAAAAGAAGCTGGAAAAAGACCAAAACCCACAGTCGTCAGATGCCAAAAAGGGGAATTCCATGCTAAACAAAACAAAAGTCATAAGCCTATATATAGATCTAATTATCTTTCTGGACAGGTTTTTTGATAAGATGGCTTCAATTTAAACTTTTTATTTTTCAAGCAACCTTTAAGCTAATAAAGTTCTTAACAATTATGTGTTTTTGTGTCTTTTGGGGATAAACTTTAATAGCAACACACACTTGCATGAGCCAACACTTTTGAAGTTCATAAGCCCAACCGAAGAGGACAAAACCACTTGGACTTCGAATGTTAAATTCATGAGCTTGCACAACACAATACACGCTGTTGGACCCCACGCAGTGCTAAGAAATTAAGCGGTATTTTGATGAACTCTTTTGACATGTTGGGACTATTTATCATCATGAACAAACCACCCTGTTGCAAAGATCTGGTTTTCATAAATACACTAATTCAGCTACTGTTGGATGCCTTATCAAAGGGGTGCATTTTTCATCAGGCTCTAAACCTTCATGATTTAAAAAGACTACCACCACATTGCATTTTCACCTCTAGATCTAGGCAAATACACACACTTTGGGAGTATAAAAACTGTTCTATCATGCATGCCTGTCAATACAACCTTAACATTTATGCAACATCCAGCAGTACTGCTGCAGGCGAGAACATCGGAAATACAAATTATCATTATTATTTTAAAAGAGATTATTTTATCTCTAAGCCAAGCTCTCACATCAATCTCTGTAACATTACCCAGCCTATCTCTGGATTGATAAATGGATGATATCTTGGACTTTTCTCTCTTAGGTCCCATTTTTTCTTATTTATTTGAGATTACATGTGCTTTCTTTAAACAAAATGGGGGTAGAGAAGAAAAAAAAGTGTTCTGTTCTCTGTTTCTTTAATATGCTCCTTACTTATCTTTTATGCTTCATTTGTCTCAAATCTGAGGCTGATCTTGCTTTAATTTCCTCATCTGCACTTCTGTTTCATTCCCAGAATCTCACACAGTACATTTGAGATTACAAAACATTCAAGAAGATTATCACAGTCAAATACAAGCAAGTTATTTAGCTTGCTTTCCAAATGTACTCAAACATTTTTATTAATAGAGTTTTGTAAAGGGATGAAAGTAACCAAACATGTTTAGGGTAAACATGTTGCTATTGTACCACAGCTTCAAAATTTAGCAGATGTTAAAATATAAATTTTATTATGACACACACACACACAATACAGAAACCAAAATTAAAGCACCTCCGCCCCTCAGTTCACGCTGACAAAGACCTCAAGCTCAACACTCAGCACTTTAAAGGGCTTTCAAGTTTGCAAGCCACTCCTCTGCTGTTTAAATTTTTGTTATAGAAAACATTTTTTCCCAGGTTTCCCATGTAATGAATTAAATATAAAAGTACTTCTGCGTGTCCTCCATGAAAGCTCTAATAAACCACAAAATCTCTGCTATGAAAAAGTACTGATAGACAGGAACTTCCTTCCACATTCCAAGAAATGCATTAAATCTGTTGCGATTCCTAAACTCAAAGCAATGCACAGCTTTCTGAACTGAGATGCCATTCATTATGAAGGTCATGCTTTAAAAAGTGGTAACTACCGCACTTACAGAAAGAAGACAAAGCATTAGACATTGCAGCCAATATCTTTGGTGCTGGAGAACTAACCACCTATTTCTATGTTAAGTGTTTATCTTCAGGAGACAGAACTACCTGGAAGTCACAGCTAGTCAAAAACACTCTTGAAATTACAGTACTCTCACAGAGCAAAGAATTTGGACATACAACCTGATTATGATAGGATAAACTGCTGCATATCAGCAGAGGCATTTACAAACTCTTAACACTGCTCAGCAAACAAATATTGGTAGTCCAGGTCTCCTTTCACCATGGCCTAAAGTAACTCAGAGCCTCGCGCTTGCTATAAAGTAAGCTCACCCATACAGCCAGCTTGTGTGGAGCAGGGGATATGCTGATGCTCTTGAATTGTGTGCCTGCTCCCAAAAGACAGAGTTCTAGCATTTAAACCATTATCCTTTTACCACACCGAGTCTGAAAGCTCATCCTTCACCCTTAGACAACACACTTTTAAGCAGAACTACCAACCAAACCAACCTAGGAAAGTTCTTCCATGCACGATAATCGAGAATCATGTAATTCAGCACTACTGGTTGAGCAGAACATCCTCCAAGACCACAGCAGATACAGCCCGAACAGGGAAACAGCCACAACCTGCTCCCAGCTCTATTCTCTGCCAGTGTCCTCAGGGGCTAGTTCAGGGACCACCTAGCTCTGACTAA